>NW_026867482.1:0-273796 GCF_020745735.1 Hemiscyllium ocellatum | reverse complement strand
TTGGGTCAAGGATTGTCTCTGTTCTCTGCAGTTGCCAGCAGGAGGCCAGATGATATTGGTGTCTGCCTGGTGCCAGGATTCAGGAACCGATAAGAAGAGGGAGAGAGAATTGGATGGTGCTGACTCTACCTGGGAAATGGCTTATTTTTAACATTAAGAATAGCTAAAATGATATATTCAGAAACATTATTAAAGCATGATCAATTCATAAAAAAGCTGCAGACATCTTTGAAACTCGCATTGAAATATGTGCAGCTAGGCCACAGTTGAGGACGGGCTGTAATGGGTGAATGGCCTATTTTAGTCTTGTGAAATTGCTCTGACTACGTCGAAAAAGAATCGGAGTTTGTAGAGCACAGAAAGGAAGGCTTTGGTCTGGGCTGACCAGATGTCCTAAATTCAATGTCGTCTCATTTGCCAGTACATTGCCCATATCCCTGTAAACCTTCCTGTTCATGTCCCAGATCCTATAAATGTCGTAATTGTACCATTTCCTCTGGCAGCTCATTCAATACACCCACCACTCTCCGCTAAACAAGTTGCCCCATAGGACACTTTTAAGTTTTCCCTCTCACCTAAAACTAATGTCTTCTACTTCTGGACCTTGCCACCCCAGGGAAAATACCTTGTCTATTTACATTATCTATGCCCTCATGATTTTATAAACCTCTATAAGGTTACCCCTCAGCTCCAATACTCAGGGAAAACAGCCCCAGCCTATTCAGCCTCTCCCTGGAGCTCCACCCTAACAACATCCTTAAGTCGTTTCTCAACCCTTCAAGTTTTCTCAACAGTCTTCCCACTAAGTGATCAATAGGCTGTGAACAATCTATTTTGTTGGGGTGTAAGAGAGGGCATTTCTTGAGGCCAATTAACTTTCACACTGTTTTTTTATTTCTAATCCGAGGTCCCTCAAATTTTTCCCCATTTACCCTAAACTTTGCCCTAAGCCTTAGGACCCCAACCTTGGGGAAAGATATACAAAAGTGAGCATCCAAACAAATGCAAAAGGACTAAGAAGTCGAGCACAGATGGGGAAAAGAAAGTGGCTCCAGCCTTTTTTTCTCCTCCTGGCATTTGGACACTTCAAACCTGTCAGTAATACCAGCTCCCAGGATCTCCAGCCTCTCTGTCAGCAAGCACTGCGCATGCTCCTCGGAGTCAGCAAAAAACTGCGCCGCCAGCTGCTCGGTGTCCGCGCACACGGCTCGTGCCCTTCTTTCGATGGACCAATAGGAAGCACTGGAGGACCGGAAAGAGACTGGTCCTCCTGCCAATCAGAGCGCCCCTATTGTCTGAATGCGGAAGTTGGAACATGAGCTCGGAAGTTGCTGTTGTTGCTCCTCTCCCCGAATGAAGATTGAACTTCACTCTAGATTGCAACCTCCTTCCTCTGTCCAACATCTGTGAGTACGGCACTCTCTTTTCTTACTATATTTTCAGTTTCTTTTCTAAATTCTGAGCTTCAATTGTTGACTTGCAGCAACTGAAAGGAAATGGGGTGAATCGGGGGTTGGGGGAACAGACTCTGCAAACGTTGGTCAGGTCTGTCTCCATTGGCAAACGCATGAACACAATGTGATGATTTTGCCTTTGCTGTGGAAGAAAATGCCGAAAAAAGGTCATTGTTTAGATGGTTA
Organism: Hemiscyllium ocellatum; assembly: GCF_020745735.1. Lineage (NCBI taxonomy): Eukaryota > Metazoa > Chordata > Chondrichthyes > Orectolobiformes > Hemiscylliidae > Hemiscyllium > Hemiscyllium ocellatum. The sequence goes on along the minus strand of NW_026867482.1, from coordinate 272,156 downwards.
TATACTGGGCTGTGGAGAAAGTGAGGGCTGCACATGCTGGAGATTAGAGTCGAAAAGTGTGGTGCTGGAAAAGCACAGCAGGTCAGGCAGCATCCAGGACCAGGAGTGTTTGTGATTTGGTCACGAGCCCTTCGTCAGGAATGATGTGTGGATGTACAATGGGGTCTCAGCGTCCTTCCACACCAGTCACTGCCAGTTGTCAGACAGGGTGTAGCAAGCAATCAGCAAGGCAAGTGGTATATTAGCAGGAATTCAGAAGTTGGGATGGCTTTCTGTGATCAGGCAGTCATTGAATATATTCAAGCCTGTGTTCATCTGATTTCTGAACAACAAAGAAGTGGATGGTGATGGGGGAAGGCAAAAATAATGGTTTTAAGACCAGAACAGTTACAGAGTCATACAGCACAGAAACAGACACTTCAGTCCAGCTAGTCCATGCTGGCTATATTTATAAACTAAACTCGTCCGACATAGTTTGGCTCATATCCCTTTGAACCTTTCCTACTCATGTACTTATCCAAATGTCTTTTAAATGTTATTACTGTACATATATCCATCACTTCTTCAGGACCTTGATTCCACACACAGACACACCACTCTCTTTCAAAAAAAAGTTGTTCCTCATGTCTTTTTTTAAATCTTTCTCCTCTCTCCTTAAAAGTTTGCTCCCTAATCTTGAAATCCCCACCTGAAGGAAACAGCACCAGCCACTTACCTAACTGACACCCTTCTTGGTTTTATAAACTTCATAGGCAACCTCTCAACTTCCTGTGCTTCAGTGAAAAATGTCCCAGCCTATCCACCTAGATGTAGGTATATTCACATCCAGTTATGATCTGTTCGGTGCTGGTGCATGCTCAAAAGACCAAATGGCCTACTCCTGCTCCCAATTCTCTCACTCTGTGTCCAAGACAGCAAGAGACCATAAGACAGAGGAGCAGAAAGTAGGCCATTCAGCCCATCAGGTCTGCTCATACCACACAATCGTGGCTGATATGTTTCTCAATCCCATTCTCCCACTTCCTTCCTGTAACCCTTGATACTCAAGAACTTATCTATCTCAGTCTTAAATATCCTCAGTGAACTGGCCTCCACAGCCTCATGTGGCAATGAATTCCATGGATTCACCACTCTCAGGCTGAAAAGTTTCTCCTTATCTCCCTTCTAAAAGGTCTTCCCTTTTCTAGTCCCTTTCAGCTCCTGGTCTCTCCCACTAATGGAAACGTCTTCCCAATGCCCACTTTGTTTAGGCCTTTCAATGTTCTGTATGTTTCCATTAAATCTCCCCTGAGTGAGTGTGTGGGCCTGTGTTAAGGACTAATCCAGACCACTCAAAACATTTTTAAGCAGGCAGCCCCAGACCATAACTTTGTAATTTGGTTTAGTCAGTGTCTAGTGAAAATTATCTGGAGTAAATGAGCTCAGTTGACTACTAGATTTTAAAACAGTCAAAAAATGTATTCTCAAAATTATACAATGCAACACAAAGATCAGAATAAAGAACTCCTACAGAACTCAGCCTATCCAACTAGACTCAGTTATGCTGTTCTGAATATACACAACTGTCCCAATAAGCCAACTCCCTTTGAAACCCATTATAAATGGGACACATGCTTATAGGTTGAAGTTGAGAGACAGGAAAGAGAGAGAGAGTTTCCACACAGCTCCCTGTTGAACTTGCAACCAGTTCAAGACTGAACTAAAACTAAAACATGACCAATTTGGCCTGAAGTCACATCTGTTTAGATATAAGCAAAAGGTCTCTCAAAATTCTTTTCATCTCTGTTCAAACCAGACTGATCAGAACCTGGCCAGTTTATTACCTCTCTGAAAAAAGTCATGAACAGCGTCTCCTTGAGCCAGGGAAAAGCTTTTAGTCCAAAAAAGGAACTAGCTTTGTGACCCCTGTTCATCAGCATGAACCAGACCCTTCAGGATGAGATGCAGCAGGAATTAGGTTCAACAAAGTGAGAATGGAGGGAGATTGCGTGGGATGGAGATTTTTCAGCTTCCAGGGAATTAGAGAGGAAAAAGAGTTTGCTGTAAATTAGAATTGATCGGATGGGCCAATGGGCTGAGGAGTGGCAGATGGAGTTTAATTTAGAGAAATGTGAAGTGTTGCATTTTGGTCAAGCAATCCAGGCAGGACTGACACAGTGAAGGGGAGTGTCACAGAACAGAGAGACCTTGGAGTGCAGGTTCATGGTTCCTTGAAAGTGAGTCTTAGGAGGTCATGGAGTGGCTGTACAGGACATTGGTTAGGCCACTTTTAGAATACTGTGTACAGTTCTGGTCTTCCTGCTACAGGAAAGATGTTGTGAAACTTTGAAAGGGTTCAGAAAGGATTTCAAGGCTGTTGCCAGAGTTGGAGTGTTTGAGATACAGGAAGAAGCTAAATAGGCCAGGGAAATTCTCCATGGAGCATTGGAGGTTGAGGGGTGACCTTATAGATGTTTATAAGGGGCAGAATAGGGTGAGTACCCAGGTTAGGTGAGTCCAAAACTAGACGGCATATGTTTGCAGTGAGAGGGAATGATTTAAAAGGGACCTGAGGAGCAACTTTTTCACGGAGGGTGGTGGAGGCTGATACAATTACTACAAAATTTAAAAGGCATCTGGATGGGAATATGAAGAGGAAGGGTTTAGGGGGATATGGGCCAAATGCTGGCAGATGATTTAGATTAATTTAGGGTTTCTTGTTGGCACAGATGAGTTGGGTCAAAGGGTCTGTTTCCGTGCTATATGTCTGTAATCGTCTTTGGTGAAAGCAGAAGTGTGGTTGTGAAGACTGGACTTTCAGAGCAGCTTTCAAAGATGTTTTGCCTTGATTTGGAACAGAAGAAGTTACAATGAAATCTTTCGTTTGTGAGACAGCAACTGAGTGAGTGAAGACATCTTGGAAAGTGGAAATTCATTGAATTGTGGGGATGAAGCCATACCCTATCCAGTCATTTCTGATGGTAGATGAGACCAGGCTTCAAGATGAGGGGGAGTAGATTTAGGAGAGAGATGAGGAGGAACTGCTTTTCCTGGAGAGTAGTGAATCTATGGGCAATTTAGCACGGCCAATCCAAATCAAGGCCAGTGAGCAATGTCGTGATCTGGAGAATTAACATCAGAGAATGATAGAAAGGGACAACGAGAGTAAATATACCAGCAATCAAAACTGGATTCTAAAGATCACAAAAACTGAAACTAAAAACGGTGTATCTGAATGTGTGCTGCATTGTAACAAAAGCGAGTGAATCGACTGCACACATTGAAGAGAATAATTATGATCTGAGACTCCTAACGGAGATATGGCTTCAGAATGACAAGGATTGGATTCTGAATATTGAGGGGGTAGTCAAATGGAAAGCAGGATAATGGGAGAGGTGCTAATGAAAGCACAGATCACAGAGTAATCTGGTGTCAGCTCGGATTTCAGCTCCTGGTTTCTCTATCCTCTGTTGATTTTCCTGTTCCAACAGAGTAAGATGTGGGTCTGCTCTCAGCTCTGCTGGATTTCTGCTGAGGTTTTGACCCCATCCCCCCATTCCCCCCATTCCTTCCACCTTCTGGAACAATAAAACATTCAGTGAATTGAGACCCAACGCACAATCTCCCAGTCTTTCAAACCAATCAGACACAAGTGTAGTCATACCATGGAATCAAACAAGAAAAATGAAACAAAATTTAAAAATATATAGGTCCTTCAGCTTAATTAGATTAGGTTCCTATGGTATGGAAACAGGCCTTTCCACCCAAAAAGTCCACACTGATCCTCCAAAGAGTAACCAACCCAGACCCATTCCTCTACATTTACCCCTACCTAATGCACCTAACTCCCTAGTGCTGTGAGGTAGCAGTACTAACCACTGAGCCACCATGCTGCGCTCAAATGTTTGTTCATTGGGAAGTAAACCAGAAATAGAGTTTTCCCAGGACTCTCTCCCTTACATCTAACTATTAGTACCCATTTAGTAATAGTAACTATAACTATTAGTATGATTTATAACAATATTTACACCAACGTAAATAAAGCATCTGTTATCATATAGACACAGAGATATACAGCACAGAAAGAGACAATTTTCTCCCTCATGCATGCACACACGTAATTGACAGGATGTTCTAGGATTTACATATTATTGATACCTGCAACCCATTCTAAACGATGAAATACTTAATCCCGGTCTGTTCAATATGTAATTTCAATGGCATGACGCTGTAATGTTTTTCCATGAATTCTGTGCCTTGTGACCTTATTCTCCACAATCACCTGATGAAGGAGCCGCGCTGTTAACACCAGTCCTTCCAAATAAACCTGTTGGGTGCTTGATTTTTAACTTTGTCCAGGTTAGGTTGGATTGGCCAAGCTAAATTACCCGTAGTGCCCAGGGATGTGCACGTTAGGTGCATTAGTCAGGGTGGTAGGGAGATGGGTTACCCTTCGGAGGGTCGGTATGGACTCCTTGGGCCGAGTGGCCTGCTTCCACACTCTGGGAATTCTCTGAAAGGAAGGGATTACCCTGTTGCAAACTGCAGGGCTGCGCAGGCGCAGTGCGCGGAGCTGTTGTCGGCCTTTCCCCGCCCCATCGCTTCACCTATGACGTCACAACGCGGAAGTGGCCCTGTCAGTTTCAGAGTGAAACTCCCTCCCTCTGGGCAACTCTTCATCCCGGGAGGGAGTGGGGGTAACATCTGTTCACTTGTAGCAGCTGGAGTGATTCCAGGGCGGGGGGGGGGGGCAGACTCTGCAAACTCAGGTATGTGTCTGAATTACCCGGGTGAGGAGGGACGGAGGGATGGGATGGGGCTGTTTTCCCCATCGCGCCAGAGTCTGAAGTCCTGGGAAGTTTCAAAATTAACAGATGAAGGGCTTATGCCTGAAACGTCAACTTTTTATAAAAGCATGAGGGGCATGGATAGGGTCAAATAGATAAGGTCTTTTCCTTGGGATAGGGAAGTACAGAACTAGAGGGTAATAGGTTTAAGGCGGAGTTGGGGGGAAGATTTAAAAGGGACCTAAGGGACAACTTTTTCATGCAGAATGTGATGCATGTCAGGAATGAGCTGCCAGAGGAAATGGTGGAGGCTGGTACAATTAGAGCACTTAAAAGCCATCGGGATGGGTGTTTGAATAGGAAGGGTTCAGAGGGATATGGACCAAGTGCTGACAAATGGGACTAGATTGATTTTGGGTATCTGGTTGGCATGGAAGAGATTGACCGAAGGGTCTGTCTCTGTGCTGTATATCTCTATGAATCTGGCTTTTTACTAACGTTTGCCACGTTTGTATGTTCAGTTTCTCTCTGGTGTCGGTGTTAATGCTTTGATGTCTCCTTCCCCCCACTTCCCAGGGACGTTAATGTGAGAACAGAGGGAGAGAGTGAGATGGTGCTTTCAATTTTGTGGAATATCTAAAGAAAAGAATGTTTCCCTGAAAGTAGAGTTGCTTGTTCTGAATTTCTACCCTGGACTGACGCTGATGACTTTGTAATCTCTTTTTACAGAGTATTTGACGATCTGAGGACGGAAGTTTCAAAATTAACAGATGAAGGGCTTATGCCTAAAACGTCAACTTTCCTGCTCTTCGGATGCTGTCTGACCAGCTGTGCTCTTCCAGCACCGCACGTTTCAGCACGGACTGTTCAGTAACTACAATCCTCACTTTGTCATCAATATCTGACGGTCAGTCAATCCATCGAGACTGCAATAATTTTTTACTGTGATTCTGTGAGAAGGAGCAAAGTTTTTTGGTTCCTGTTTAAGTACGTTTTCAGCATCAGTCGGACTGGATGAGAGACCCGACTGTTGCAGCGCACTTGAGTGTGAAGCCAGAAACAGCTCTACGGCCTGGAAAGAGGAATTCACGGTGAGGAGGGGCTCTACACGCATTTGTGTACAGCTGGAGCTTCGGCCATGGAGAAACCTGAGGAATCCCACCCCGAGGAGGAATCGTGGAAGTGTGGTGACTGCGGGAAAGGCTTCCGTGCTCCATCTGCCCTGGAGATTCATCGGCGCAGTCACACCGGAGAGAGGCCATTCATCTGCCCCAAGTGTGGGAAGGCCTTCAGCAATTCCTCTGCCCTTATGAGGCACCGGTGGGTCCACACAGGGGAGAGGCCCTTCAGCTGCCCCGATTGTGGGAAGGACTTCAGTTATTCTTCTGACCTGCAGACCCACCGACGGGTCCACACGGGGGAGAGGCCGTTCTCCTGCACTGTGTGTGGGAAGGCCTTCAGCACCTCCTCCACCCTCCTGACCCACTGGCGGGTCCACACTGGGGAGAGGCCATTCACTTGTTCCGAGTGCAGGAAGGGATTCACTCAGGAGGGCAAGTTGCGGATGCACCAGCGGGTCCACACTAGGGAGAAGCCTTTCAGCTGCCCCGAGTGTGGGAAGGCCTTCAACGATTCCTCTTCCCTTCAGACCCACAAGTGGGTCCACACACAGGAGAGGCCGTTCCCCTGCACAGAGTGCGGCAAGCTCTTCAGCAATTCCTCCACCCTGCTGAAGCACCAGCGGGTCCACACAGGGGAGAGGCCCTTCAGCTGCCCCGAGTGTGGGAAGGGCTTTACCCAGATGTCCGTCCTGCTGATCCACCAGCGGATCCACATCGGTGAGAAGCCTTTCTGCTGCCCTGAGTGTGGGAAGGGATTCACTCAGAAGGGCAACTTGCGCACGCACCAGCGGGTCCACACCGGGGAGAAGCCCTTCAGCTGTCCCGAGTGCGGAAATGCCTTCAGCGATTCCTCCACCCTACTGAAGCACCAACGGGTCCACACGGGGAAGAAGCCATTCCCCTGCCCCGAGTGTGGGAAGGCCTTTAGCAATTCCTCCGACCTGCTGAAGCACCAGCGTGTCCACACGGGGGAGAAGCCCTTCAGCTGTCACGAATGTGGGAAGGCCTTCAGCGATTCCTCCGCCCTGGTGAAGCACCAGCGGGTCCACACGGGGGAGAGGCCCTTCAGCTGCCCGAGTGTGGGAAGGGCTTTACCCGGGCAGCCACCCTGCGGAGGCACCAAGGAGTTCATGTGCCATCACAGGGGGATTGAAGGAGCGACTGCCGAGTGCCATTATGGACTGGGCTAACAACCCAGTTCTGGAACTCCCAGGTTTGAATCCCACCGCAGCAGATCGCGGATTTGGAATTCGGTCAGAAATCTGGAGGTCAGAATCTAACAATGAAACCATCGAGCGGGGTGGGGGGAAGCCCCATTCTGATTCAGTCACGTCCTTTTTAGGGAAGGAAACTGCTGTTGTGGGAAAGGATTCACTCAGTCGTCCCAGCTGCATCCTTTCCCTGGTCTGGCCTACACGTGACTGCAGCCCTACAGCAGTGTAGTTGACTCCACCTGCTTCCTCCCACTTCTTTCCCTCCCCGCAGATGGGCGGGGAGAAACTTACTTGGAGACAGGGTATGGGTTGAAATCGCTGAGTGAGGCAATACTTCCTCCGGGTTAAGGCTGTAACAAAGATCCAATTACAAAGGGACAAGTCAGTGGTAACCAATAGTAAAGAAAGTGGGGGGTTGGGCTTTGATCTTGAGCTGTTTAAAAAGCAGCTACTTTTTCAACACCTTTTTGCTGAGGTGATCTGGAGCTGTAACAAAGTTGGGTTGCAATGAAGGTAACCTGAACTCTCTGGACGAGCTGACCAAGGCCCTCGAGTCCTTCGAAAAGAATAAAACTCCCGGAAGCTACGGCTTACCGGTCGAGCTCTATTCCGCTCTGTGGGACTTGATTGGCCAGGACCTGCGGAGGTGTATGTCAGTATGCTTCGAGCAGGTACCATGAGTGAATCCATGAGGAAAGGCATCATCACCTTCATCTACAAGCGGAAGGGGGAGAGGGAGGAACTCAAAAATTGGAGACCAATTTCACTGTTGAATGCGGATTACAAAATCCTGTCAAAGGTAATCGCCAACCGGGTCAGGTCTGCTCTGGGGTCGGTGATTCACCCTGACCAAACCTGTGCTGTGCCAGGCAGGAAGATCACTGAGAGTATCGCACTCCTCAGGAATACGATCGCCTACAAGCAGGACAGAGGGTTGGACACTTGCCTGATCAGCCTGGACCAGGAGAAAGCCTTTGACAGGATATCACACAGGTATATGAAAGATGTTCTCTCCAAAATGGGCTTTGGGGAGGGAATCTGCAATTGGATCAGACTGCTCTACACCAACATCATCAGTGCAGTCTCAATCAATGGCTGGGAATCAGATAGCTTCCCAGTCCGATCTGGAGTCAGGCAGGGCTGCCCTCTCTCTCCTGCCTTGTTTGTGTGCTGCATAGAGCCATTTGCCAAGTCTATCAGGAAGGATGCAAGCCTGAGAGGGGTGACTATTCCTGGCAGCGGGGGCCTGCAGGTTAAGGCCTCCCTGTACATGGATGACGTTGCCATTTTCTGCTCGGATCCGTTGTCCGTGCGCAGACTCATGTGCATTTGTGACCAGTTCGAATGGGCCTCGGGGGCCAAGGTAAACCGAGGCAAGAGCGAGGCCATGCTCTTCAGGAACTGGGCCGACCAATGCTCGATCCCCTTCACCGTCAGGACCGACCACCTGAAGGTGCTGGGTATTTGTTTCGGGGGGGCTGGGGCGCGTGCCAAGTCTTGGGAGGAGCGTATCAGCAAAGTGAGGCAGAAACTGGGCAGATGGAAGCTACGGTCGCTCTCCATCACGGAAAAAAACCTGGTCATCAGGTGTGAGGCACTGTCATTGCTATTATACATGGCACAGATCTGGCCTATTCCCAGAATCTGTGCCGCTGCAGTCACCCGGGCCATCTTCCAGTTTATATGGAGATCAAAGATGGACTGGGTCTGAAGGGACTCGCTGTACAAAGATCTGGGCAACGGGGGAAAAAATACACCCAATGCCACCCTCACCCTGATGGCCACCTTTGTGTGTGGCTGCATCAAGCTGTGCGTGGATCCCCGGTACGCAAACACCAAGTGTCACTATGTACTCAGGTTCTACCTGTCCCCGGTGTTGCGAAGGATGGGCCTGGCCTCGCTGCCGCGGAACGCTCCGAGTAGTTGGACCGTTCCGTATCACCTGTCCTTCGTGGAGAAGTTTATGAAGAAAAACACCTTTGACCACAAGTCCATCAGGAAGTGGTCAGCACGTAGTGTCCCTGAGACCCTTTGGAAAAGGAGAGGGTGGATCCTATCGAGCGGTTCCCTGAGCAGACTGTCAAAGCCATTTGGCAGAATGCCTCATCGCCAGAACTTTCCAACCAGCACCAAGACATGGCTTGGCTGGTGGTGAGAAGGACTCTACCTGTGAGATCCTTTATGCACGCCCGGACTCTCTGCCGCACCGCACGCTGCCCTCGAAGCGGCTGGAGGGGTGGGGGGGGGAACGAGACTGTCACACACCTCCTTCTGGAATGTGCCTACGCAGATGAAGTCTGGAGAGGAATGCAAGTGGTGTTTGTCGAGGTTCGTTCCGAGCAGCGCCGTGACGCGGGACTCCGTGCACTACGGCCTGTTCCCCGGGACGCACACCGAGACAAATATCAGCTGTGCCTGGAGGATCATCAACTTGGTGAAGGACGCTCTCTGGGTGGTCTGAAACCTGTTGATCTTCCAGCTGAAGGAGTTGACCCCGACTGAGTGTTGCAGACTGGCACATTCCAAGGTCCAGGACTACGTGTTGAAGGATGCGCTGAAGCTTGGGGCAACTGCCACTAAGGCGCAGTGGGGAAAGACCACTGTGTAACGTCTGCCTGCCTAATGAAGAACAGGGGGCCCATGCAGTCATTTGGGCTCTGCTGACGCCTCAGGTAAATATATGGGCATATGATTGAAAAATGTACAGACCTGTATATAAAAATGATAAATTCTGATCTTTGTATGTAAATGTTTACATATGTATGGCATGACCAACTGTACAGACCATCAAATTATTTTATGAATATATTTTTGAAATAAAAATTATTGTATCAGACATGCGAGCTGTGCAAGGTTACCTTATGACATCTCCCACTTAGTTTAGACTGGCACTTCTTTATAGGAACTTATCTCGGCACCAGACGCCTAACTCAGTTGGATTTGTTTTTCCCACCTGATGGATAGCTCAAGGCCTGTAGGAGTGATCAGTCAAGCACACACAGATCTGTCAGTTAACTTTTCTTCCTTATGAATTATTGTCTTTCACTGTTATCTGTCTAATTAAGAACATGCAATGTTTTTATAAACTTTTGTATAAAGGAAGCCACTTTGTATCAGTACATTGGAGTAGCCTGCTGGGGCACTTGAAGAGCTGCTACCCTACACTTCTAGGTTATTAGAACCTAGTTAGTTTAGCGTATGGGTATCAGTGTTACATTGTAACAGTGATGCTACTAGTGAATAAAGGGGATGACTAAGATTAAACTAAACTGTCTGTAAGAGGTTTTTATTCCAGACTTCCAAAGAGTACGATCTTTGGGACGAACCAAGAAAGAGAGGCTTACGGGTCTGAGTCCATAAGGGCTTCCCTAGGCCATGTCAAATCTGTACTTTAACAGTAGCAGGGGATAAAACAAGAAAAATGAAACAAAATTAGACATAAATGCACATTGGGTGCTCATGCTTAAAGGTTGTTCATTAGATAGTAAACCAGAATTGGAGTCTCCCAGGATTCTTATCGTGCCCTACTTGTGGAATTCCCACTCCCTTACATCTAAGTATTAGTACCCAGCTATGACTTATAACAATACTTTCATCAACAGAAATAAAACGTCTGTTATCAAATAGACATAGAAATATACAACACGGAAATAGACTTTTTGATCCAACACATCCATGCTATCCTATATAAATCTAGTGACCCATTTGCCAGCATTTGGCCCATATCCCTCCAAACCCTTCCTATTCACACACCCATCCAGGTGCCTTTTAAATGCTGTAATTGTACCAGCCTCCACCACCACTCTGGCCTATTTACTCTATCCACCCTTCAGGATTGTATGAACCTCTATCCGGTCACCCTCAGCCCCCGACACTCCAGGGGCAACAGCCCCATCCTATTCAGCCTCTCCTTATATCACAAATTAACCAACACTGGCGACATCCTTATCAATCTGTCCTTCACCCTTTCAAGTTTTACAACATCCTTCCTGTCCTATCGCAGGGAAACCAGAATCAAATGCAATATTTCAAAAGTGGCCTAACCAGTGTCCTAGACAGCTGCACCATGACCTCCCAACTCCTACACCCAATGGATTCAATGGGCCAAATGGCCTTTTTCTGCACTGCAGGGATTTTATGATTGCTTCATATAGTGTATATCTGATATTCACTGTTGTACAAGCTGCATGGCTATGAATGTTCACCTAATGTTGTAATGGAATTACATCCTGTATTTCTTGTAATAATTTTTATTTAATAGGTCAGCAGGAAGTCATTCAGCAACTTTACTGGCTTTCTTTTCTGAAGGATCCTTGACATGTCATTTTCAAAACCTTGACTCAGCTCCATTTCCAGCCCCTTTGTAGGAAGGTTGTTCCAGGTCATTGTCACCTAAATGAAGTTTTCCTCTTAATATATACTTCACGCTACCTGGCTGCGTGAGGGTTTTCGGAGTTTTGTGTCATGGATAATATATGATCAGCAGGTATCTGGCAATCTACAGGAATTGTCACCGATGTTATGTTCATTTGACTGGACTGACTGTGATCAATTATTTTGTGATTTTATTTGCAGGAAGACATGGGGAAGAAATCTGAAACCAAAAGACACATCAACTTCTGGCAGAGCCACTTGATTCACTGGGACTTTAATATCAGCAGCCATTCACATCGAGAAGACATGTTTCCTTTTGTTTGCTTGAGAGATTCTGGACACTGGTGTGGCAGGAAGAATACTGAGACACCCGAGTGAGGGAGATTCAGTGCGCTGACTGTGAAAAGTGCTTCATACCATTTACTCAGCTTGGGGATCAAAATCTCACCCCTCACGGTGGGGAGAGACTGTGTACCCTTTCCGTTTGTAATTTGAAACACAGAGTGACACAAGGAAAGCTTCCCCCCATGTGGAAATGTTGGTACTGTGGGAGAAGATGCCCTTTCCTATCGATGCTGGAACCCCACAGACGCGTTCACATGGGGAAGAGGGGAGAGGCTGTTCACCTGCTCCGTGTGCAGACAGGGATTTAGTGAGGGCCATCTGCAGACGCACCAGCGGGTCCATGTGGAAGAGATGCCGTTCAAGTGCTCCATGTGCGGGAGGGAGTTCACTCGGTCATCTACACTGCTGGCCCACCAGCGGGTCCACACCGGAGAGAGGCCATTCACTTGCTCACCGTGCAGGAAGGGCTTCACCCGCTCCTCCCACCTGCAGAGACACCAGTGAGTTCACCTGCCATTGAAGGAGCTTCAGCCGAATGCTATTATCGACTGCATTAATAACTCAGTTCTGGGGACTCCTGAGTTTGAATAGCAGATGGTGGAGTTGGAAGTCAGTCAGAAACCTGGAGTTCAGAACCTCATGATGAGAAAAACATCCCTATCTGATTCACTCATGTTTTAGGGAAGGAAACTGCTGTTGTGGGAAAGGATTCACTTAGTCGTCCCAGCTGCAGGCTTTACCTGGTCTGGTCTACAAGTGACTCCAGACCCACAGCAGCCTGGTTGACTCTCGACAGCCCCTCGGCAAATGAGCGGGGAGAATCTTACTTGGAGACAAGGTATGGGTTGCAATTGCTGAGTGAAGCAATACTTCCTCCGGGTTACGGCTGTACCAAGGATCCAATTACAAAGGGACAACTCAGCTGACCAACAGTGAAGGAAGTGGGGTGCAGGGGAATGTGTACGCTTTGACCTTGAGCTGTTAAAAATGCAAATAAGCTACTTTTTCTATGCCTATTTGCTGGGGAGATCTGAAGCTGTAACAAAGTGGGTCACAATAAAAGTTAGGCAGCATCTGAGGAGCAGGAAAATCGACATTCCAGGCAAAAGCTGATTCCTGATGAAGGGCTTTTGCCCGAAATGTCGATTTTCATGCTCCTCAGATGCTGCCTGACCTGCTGTGCTTTTCTAGCACCACTCTAATCTAAACTCTGATCTCTAGCATCTGCAATCCTCACTTTTGCCACGATAAAGGTTACCTGAACTTACCGAAGGACTCAGACGTGGAAGGCTATGAGATCCAGCAGGTTTTTCTTTGAAAGCTGCTCGTTTCTTTCAATCTCCAGTGTGAGGTTTCTAATTGAAGGAGCAGTCAATGTGTAGCTCGTATTATTCGAAATTGTTCATTTTTCAGGACTGCAGTTTCATCATTTCCTCAGCATTGTAAAGTTTACTGACACCAGTGGGAGGTGTGGGCTGTTTTCATTAGAAACAAAGTTAAAAATCACACTACACCAAGTTATAGTCCAACAGGTTTATTTGGAAGCACTAGCTTTTGGAGCGCTGCTCCTTCATTGGGTAGCTGTGGAGCAGGATCATAAGACAGAGTATTTGTAGCAAAAGGACATTGAATGATATATTGAACAAACCTTTGAAGTGTTTCATCTTAGAATGGGTTTCAGATTTCAGTTCATTAATATATAAATCCCAGAACTTCTTTTAAGTCACAGTCTCAAGATAACTGAAGTTTTTATAAAAAGAGGTGACATCTCAGCTCAGACAATGCATGAAAGGTGTGAGGTTTGAGCCTGTCTTGAGTCAGACTGGTTCTATTTCCAAAGTAGGCATTTATAAGATATTACATGGAGTGATTGCCTACAAACTGTGCACTTTTTGAGCAAAATAGAATGTATCTACAAATATAATTCTGCAAATGCAAATTTACCCCATAGTCTTATGTCTTTCTTTCCTGCACAGGACCTCCAACCAACACTATACACCAGATATATTGATGATCTTTCTTCCTCTGGACCCATGGTGAGGAGTCACTGAACTAACGACACTGATATTAACAAGTTTCATCCCACCATCACACTCACCATGGACTACTCTTTCATATCTGTCTCATTTTTGGACACATGCGTCTCTATCAAGGATGGGTATCTCAGCACTTCTCTGTACCGCAAACCCACGGATAACCTGACAGTGCTACACTTCTCTAGTGAAACATATTAAATAACCATCCTCTATGGACAAGCCCTTCACATACACAGGATCTGTTCAGGTGAGGAGGAACGTGACAGACACTTGGAAGTACACAAGCATGCTCTCATAAGAACGGGGTACAATGCTCAACTCATCAACTGCCACAGCGAGAAACTGTAATGATCTCCTTAGGAGACAGACATGAGCTGCAACCAATATGGTTCTCTTTGTTGTCCAGTCCTACTTGGGAGCCGAAACACTATGTCATGTTCTTTGCAGCCTGCAACATAGTACTGATGCGGATGAGCACCTCGCCAAGTCCTTCCCCATACCTCCACTTCTCGACTTCAAACAACCGCCAAACCTTAAACAGATCATTGTTCACAACAAACTGCCTGGCCTTCAGGGCAACATGATACAACCCTGTCATGGCAGACGATGCAAGACGTGTTAGAGTGACGATACGTTACCATCATGACACGTGGGGACACCACCCACCATGAGTATGGCAGGTACTCACGTGACTCAGCCAGCATTGTTTATCTCATACTCTGCAGGCAATGATGCCCTGAGGCATGGTATCTTGGCGAGACCGAGTGGAGGCTACAGTAACGGATGAATGGACACTGTACAATCATCAGCCAGGAATGTTCCCTCCCAGTCGGGGAACACTACAGCAGTCCAGGACATTCAGCCTCGGACCTTCGGGTGACCATCCTCCAAGGCAGACTTCAGGACAGGCAACAATGGAAAGTGGCTGGGCAGAGGCTGATAGCCAAGTTTGGTACCTATGGGGATGGCCTCAACTAGGACTTTGGGTTCATGTCACACTACAGGTGACCCCACGACACTAAACACTCTCCCACACATACACGCACACAAGCACGCATTCACACAAACACATGCTCCTCCACACCAACACACTCATGCAGACCCTCTCTCATACACATCCACTCTCTCAAATGCTCACACACACACACCCTCTCACAGCCTTATACCACATTACACCCACACACAGACACAGACACAATCACTTGGTTTCGCCTGTACACACACATTTATGTTTGTGGGTTGAATTTGTACTTGCAGAATTACATTTTATTTTGCTCAAAAACGCTGTAGCTCCCACTTTAGAAATAGAATCAGTCTGACCTAACATTGGGACACAGACAGACTTTAACTTAACACCTTCAATGCATTATTTGATTGAGATGACACCTATTGTGAAAACCTATCTTGAGAACATAACTTTTAAAAAGTTTTGGGATTTACATACGAAGGAATCAAAACGAACATGGTCATTCTAAAAGATGATAGAAGTAAGCTACATTTGTTTAATATTACATCCCATGACTCTGCAATCCTGTTGCTCAAGAGTCTGTGTGTTATGATTCTGCTCCACAACCATCCGATGAAGAAGCAGCGCTTCGAAAGCTAGTGATTCCAAATAAATTGGAAATAAGTAAATAAACGGTTGGACTATAACTTGGCATTGTGTGATTTTTAACTGTGAAACTCTGTCAGTAATAACCAGCATCTCCATACTGCGCATGCTACTCGGTGTCAGCAACCACTCCGCGTGTTGCTCATGCGGCACGGGGAAACGCCCCACGGTCTTGTTTTGGTGAACCAATGGGACGCTCTGGAGGACCGGATGGGGACTGGTCCTCCTGCCAATCACAGAAAACCCATAGACTGGATGCGGAAGTTGGATCATGTGCTTCTGGGGTTGGTGCTGCTTCTCTCTCTCTGAGTTAAGATTGAGCTTCAGCCCAGACTGCAGCTTTCTTCCTCTGTCCAACATCTGTGAGTATTGTGCTCTCTTTTCTCACCCCATTTTCCATTCCGGCTTCAGCTGTTGACTTGCAGAAACTGAAGCGAAATGGAGTGAATCCAGGGAGGGGACAGGTTCTGGGAAAGTTAGTTCAGTTCTGTGTCTCAATTGAAAAACACAGGGCAAATGCAGGAACCTTTTATCAGAAATGATGTGTAAATGTACAGATGTAGATGTCATTCTGCACCAGTCACTGCCAGTTGTCAGACAGATGCAGCAAGCAATCAGCAAGGCAAGTGGTGGATTAGCAAGTGGAATTGAGCTGAGAGGTGGGGACGCCTTCCTGCAGTTAGGGCGTCATTGAATACGTCCAAGACTGAGTTCATCTGATTTTTGAACAACAAAGTGGATGGTTATGGGGGAAGGCAAAAAAAAATGGTTTTAAGACCAGTATAGATTGGTTACAGAAACAGTCCAACTAGTCCATGCTGATCAATTATCCTAATCTAGTCCTATTCGCCAGCACTTGGTCCATACCCCTTTAAACCCTTCCTATTTATAGACCAATCCAGATGCCTTTTAAATGCTGTAATTATACCAGCCTCCACCACTTCCTCTGGCTGGTCATTCCATACACGCACCACTCTCTTGTGAAAAAGCCCCCCTTAGCTCCCTATTATGTCTTTCCCCTCTCACCCTAAACTTTTAGTTCTGGACTCCCCACCTCACAGAGAAGACTTTGTCTATTTGCCCTCTCCATGCCCCTCTGTAAGGTCACCCCTCAGCCTCTGACACTCCAAGGAAAACAGCCCCAGCCTATTTAGCCTCACCCAAGAGCTCAAATCTTTCAAACCTGGTAACATTCTGGTGAATCTTTTCTGAACCCTTTCAAGTTTCACAACATCCTTCTGACGGTAAGAAGACCAGAGTTGCACGCAATATTTCAAATGTGGCCTCACCAATGTCCTGTACAGATGCAACATCACCTCCCAACACCTTTACTCAATGCTCTAACCAAGAAAGGACAGCATACCAAATACTGCCTTCACTATCCTATCTATCTGTGGCTTTACCTTTAAGGAACTATGAACTGCAGTCCAAGGTCTCTTTGTTCAGCAACCCTCCCCAGGACCTTACCATAAAGTGTATAAGTCCTGCACTGATTTGTTTTTCCAAAATGCAGCACCTTGCATTTATCTGAATTCCACTTCATTCATGTACTTATCCTAATGTCTGTTAAATGTTCTAACTGTACCTGCATCCACCCCTTCGTCTTTCACACACAAACCACTTTAAATAAAGTACCCGTTATGCCTTTTTAACATCTTTCTCCTCTCACTTTCAAATTTTCTGTCTAATTTTGAACGCCCACCAAGGGAAAAGATATCTACCATTCATCTTATCTATACCCCTCATGATTTTAAAAGCCTCTATAAGGTCACCTCTCAACCTCCACTGCTCCAGTGGAAATATTTCCAGCTTATCCACCTCGTTGTAGGTATCTTCATATCCACTTATGTTGGTACAGGCTAAACAGCCTGTTCCTGCTCCCAATTCTTTCTGTGTCCAGGAAAGCAAGAGACCATAAAACACAGGAAAATAAATTTGATGTCTCAGCCGATCGGGGCTGCTCTGCCATTAAATCATGGTTGGTAAGTTTCTCAATCCCATTCTCCCACTTTCTCCCCGTAACCCTCGATATCCCCCTTGATACTCAAGAACCTATCTACCTCAGTCTTAAATATACTCAGTGACGAGCGTCCACAGCCTTCTGTAGCAGTGACTTCCACATGTTCACCACTCTTTGGCTGAAACGATTTCTCTTTATCTTTGTTCTAAAAGGTCTTCCTTTTATTCTAATGCTGTGCCCTCAGGTGCTAGTCTCTCCTACTAATGGAAACATCTTCCCCATGTGCACTCTGTCCAGGCCATTCAGTATTCTGTCTGTTTCAACTAGATTCCACCCACCTCCCCCAAGTGTGGGCCTGTTGATCAGCATGGACCAGACCCTTCAGGATGAGGTACAGCAGGAATTACGTTCAGCAAAGTCAGAATGGATGGAGATTTTTCAGCTTTTCGGGGGTGAGAGAGGAAAGAAAATTCAATATAAATTAGAATTGATAAGATGGGCTGATGGGCCAAGGAGTGGCAGAATGAGTTTAATTTAGATAAATATGAGGTGTTGCATTTTATAAGGCAAATCAGGGCATGACTTACACAGTTAATGGGGAGTGTTGCTAAACAAAGAGACCTTGCAGGTTCTAGTTCCTTGAAAGTGGAATTGCAGGGAGACATGATAGTGAAGAAGGCATTTGGTACATTTTCCTTTACTGGTCAGAGCACTGAGTACAGGAGGTGGGAGGTCATTGTCATGGCCACTTTTGGAATAGTGTGCACAATTCTGGGCCCCCTCCTATGGAACAATGTTGTGAAACTTGAAAGAGTTCAGACAAAATTTACAAGGATGTTGGCAGAGTTGGAGGGTTAGAGCTAAAGGGAGATGCTGAATAGGCCAGGGATAATTTCCCTGCAGCATCAGAGGCTGAGGGGTGACCTTACAGAATTTTATAAGGGGTATGGATAGGGTGAATAGCCAAAATCTTTTCCCCATGGCAGGGGAATCCAAAACTGAAAGGCATAAGTTTCACGTGAGGGGGGGGGGCAAGATTTAAAACGGACCTGAGGGGCAACTTTTTCACACAGAGGGTAGTGCATGTTTGGAATGAGCTGCCAGAGAAAGTGATGGAGGCTGCTACAATTACAACATTTAAAAGATGGGTATGTGAATGAGAAGGCTTTAGAGGGATACAGGCCAAATGCTGGCAAATGGGACTAGATTATTTTAGGATATCTGGCCGGCATGGATGAATTGGACTGAGGGCTCAGTTTCTGTGCTGTATGACTCTAATCATCTTCCGTGAAAGCAGAAGTGTGATTGTGAAGACTGAACTTTGAGAGCAGCTTTCAAAGATGTTTTGCCTTGACTGGACTCAGAAGTTACAATGAAATCTTTCAATTGTGAGACAGCAATCCTGAGTGCGTCCAGGATTCTGGTGGAAAGTGGGAAATCATTGCACTGTGGGAATGAAGTGGTTTAAGGTTTACCAACAGTAAGTAAAGTGTGCTGAGCGGGGAGCCTAGTGAAGGGTTAGGTGGATTTTTGAGTTAAACTGCTCATTTCATTCAGCCTTCAACATTGTATTTTCAATGCTGTGCATCAGAAGGAGCAGTGAGTCAGTAACTGGTATCGTTAGAAGCCTCACGGGTTTCAGTACTGCAAGAATTACATTGTTTCATCAGCATTGTATTGCTCTTTGGAGGGTCAGTGTGGACTTGTTGGGCCAAAGGGCCTGTTTCCACATTGTAAGTAGTCTAATCTAATCATTACTGGCAGCAGTGAGAGGTGTGGGCTATATTCACTATAGTGACTCCATGAAATTCTCTGCCTATGGAACCGGTAGAGACAGCTTCACTAAGAATATTCAAGACACAGGTGAGTAGGTATTTGCATGGTGGGGATTTAAAGATAGTTGGGATAATGCAGGTAGGAGGAGCTGAGATGATGGATAGATCAGCCGTGATCTTAATGAATGACAGAGCAGGCTCGACAGGCCAAATGGCCTACTCCTGCTTCTATTACTATGAAACTATAACCCTGCATTTCCCATGGCTAACCCAGCCAACCTGCACATCCCTGGGCAATTTAGCATGGCCAATCCAAATCAAGGCAGGTGAACAATGTTGTGATGTGAAAATGAACATCAGAGAACGGTAGAAAGGGACAAGGAGAGTAAATGTACCAGCAATCAAAGCTGGATTCTAAAGATCACAAAAATTGAAACTGAAGACTGTGTCTGAAGGTGTGCTGCATCATAACAAAAGTGAATGAATAGACTGCACACATCGAACACAATAATTATGATCTAAGACTCCTTACAGAGACATGGCTTCAGGGTGCCAAGGATTGGATCCTGAATATTGAAGGGATACGTGGCATTCTAGTCAAATGAGAAGCTAGGTAAAGGTAGAGGCACTGCCAATCAAAGCACTGATAACACGGTAGTCTGGTGTCAGCTCGGATTTCAGGTCCTGATTTCTGTCGTCTGTTGATCTCCCTGTTTCCACAGAGTAAAATGTCGGTCTGTTCTCAGCTCTGCAGGGTTTCTGCTGAAACCTTTTACACCTTCCGGAACAATAAAACATTCAGTCAATCAAGGCCCAACCCACAATCTCCCAGCCTGTCAACCATCCAGACAGAAAATCATCATAGCAGGGAATAAAACAAGAAAAATGAAACAAAATTGAGAATAAATAGGTGCTTGTACTTAATGTTTGTTCGTTAGGACGTAAACCAGAAATTGGTGTCTCCCAGGGTTATTATAGTGCCCTAATTGAGGAATTCTCGCTCCCTTACATCTATGCCAGGTGCTGGCAGGTGGGACTAGCTTGTGTTGGGATATCTGGTCGGCATGGACAGGTTGGACCGAAGGGTCTGTTTCCATGCTGTACATCTCTATGACTCTAAGTATTACCATTCAGGCATGATTGAAAAAAATATTTGCATCAACAGAAATAAAGCACGTGTTATCAAATAGACATGGAAACATACAGCATGGAAATAGACTTTGCGATCCAACACATCCTTGCAGACAAGATATCCTATGTAAATCTAGGTCCATTTGCCAGCATTTGGCTGTTATCCCTCCAAAGCCTTCCCATTCACATACCCATCTAGATGCCTTTTAAATGTAATTGTACTGACCACTTCCTCTGGCAGCTCAGTGCATAAACGCACCACCCTCTGTGTGAAAACATTGACCCTTGGGTCACTTTTAAATCTTTCCCCTCCCACCCTAAACCTATGCCCTCTGGTTTTGGAGACCCCCACCCTGGGGAAATGTGCTTCCCTATTTATTCCATTCATGCCCCACATGATTTTATAAACCTTGACAAGGTTATCCCTCTGCCTCTGATGCTCCAGGGAAACAGCCCCATATTATTCAGCCTCTCTTTATACCACAAACCCTCCAACCTTGGCGACATCCTTATCAATCTGTCCTGCATCCTTTCAAGTTTCACAACATCCTTCCTACCCAATAACAGGGAGACCAAAATCGAATGCAATATTCCAAAAGTAGCCTAACCAATGTCCTGTACAGCTGCATCATGACCTCCCAATTCCTATACCCAATGCATTCAATGGACTAAATAGCCTTTTTGTGCACTGTAGGGGTTTTATGATTTTATTGTGACCCAGTCAATTTTAGTCATTATCTCTGGTGCATGGCGTGTCAGGGTGGGATCACTGGTAACAGAATTGCATGCAATACTACAAAAGTGGCCTAACCAATGTCCTGTGAAGTGTACCAAACACCACCTTCACTGTCCTGTCTACCTGTGACTCCACTGTCAAGAACTAAAAGCCTGCCATAGTCATACAGCATGGAAACAGACCTTCAGTCCAACCAATCCATGCCAACCATAATCCCACATTAAACCAGTCTCTCCTGCCTGCTCTTCGACTGTATCCCTCAAAACCTTTCTTATTCATATACTGAAATAAATGTCTTTAAATTCTACCGGCATCCACCACTGCCTCAGGAAGTTCATTCCACACATGAACCACCCTCTGTGTAAAATTAGTGTTTGAATATCAAGGATGGAACGGTTCAGAAAAGCTTTACAAGGACGTTTCCAGGGTTGGAGGGTTTGAGCTACAGGAAGGGGCTGAATAGATTGGGCTGTTTTCCCTGGAGTGTTGGAGGCTGAGGGGTGATCTTCCTGTAAATTCATGAGGGGCATGGATAGGGTAAATAGACAAGGTCTCTTTCCTGGGATCGGGGAGTCCAGAAGTAGAGGGCAGAGGTTGAGAATGAGAGGGGAATGATGTAAAGTTCCATGCAGAGGGTAGTGCGTGTATTGATTGAGCTGTCAGAGGAAGTTATGGAGGCTGGTACAATGATAACATTTACAATGCCTCTGGATGGGTGTTTGAATAGGAAAGGTCGAGAGAGAGAGATGGGCTGGTAAATGCAGCTAGATTAATTCTGGATATCTGGTCAGCATGGGCAAGTTGGACCGAAGGGTCTGTTTCCAAGCTGTACATCTCCATGACATTGAGGTTGAATAAGTCCTGATCTGATTTGCAATTCCAAAATGCAGCACCTCGCATTTATCTGAATTAAACTCCATCTGCCACTCCTCAGCCCAAGATCCTATTTTAATCAGAGGCAACCTTCCTCGCTGTCCACTGAATCTCCAATTTTGGTGTCATCTGCAAACTTATTAACTATACCTACTATGTTCACATCCAAATCATTTTTATAAATGACAAAAAGTAGTGGATTCAGCACCGATCCTTGTGGCACCACTGGTCACAGGCTCCAGTCTGAAAAGGAACTCTCCATCACCACCCTCTTTCTTTTACCTTCAAGCCAGTTCAGTATCCGGTTGACTAGTTCTCCCTGTATTTCATAAGATCTTACCTTGCTAACGAATCTTCCATGAGGAACTTTGTTTGATTGATTTGCTAAGCACAAAGCCATGCTGACTATCCCTAATTAGTCCTTGCCTTTCCAAATACATGCAAATCCTGTTTCTCAGCATTCCCTCCAACAACTTGCCTATCACTGATGTCGGCTCGCTGGTCTATAGTTCCCTGGCTTCTCCTTAC
Source organism: Hemiscyllium ocellatum (assembly GCF_020745735.1). NCBI lineage: Eukaryota > Metazoa > Chordata > Chondrichthyes > Orectolobiformes > Hemiscylliidae > Hemiscyllium > Hemiscyllium ocellatum. The sequence goes on along the minus strand of NW_026867482.1, from coordinate 249,685 downwards.
CACCATTCTTAAATAATGGCACCACGTTAGCCACTCTCCAGTCTTCCAACACCTCACCTGTGACTAAGGATGATACAAATATCTCAGCAAGGGGCCCAAGAGTCACTTGCCTAGCTTCTGGGGATTTATCTACTTTTTGTGTTTCAAGACATCCAGCTCTACCTCCTCTGTAATGTGGACATTTTTCAAGACGTCACCATCTATGTCCCCACATTCTATATCTTCCATGTCCTCCTTCACAGTAAACACTGATACTCATTTAGTATTTTCCTCATCTACTCCGGCTCCACACATAGGCTGCCCTTGTTGATCTTTCAGGGGCTGTATTCTCTCCCAATTACCCTTTTGTCCTTAATTTATAAAAACCCTTCTAATTCTCCTTAACCCTATTTGCCAAAGCTATCTCATGTCCCCTTTTTGCCCTCCTGATTTCCCTCTTAAGCATACCCCTACCGCCTTTATACTGTTCTAAGGATTCATTCGATTTGTCCTGTCCATACTTGTCATATGCTTCCTTCTTGTTGTTAGCCAACTCCTCAATTTCTCTAGTCATCCAGCATTCCCTACACCTACCAGCCTTTTCTTTCACCCTAACAGGAACATACTGTCTCTGGACTCTTATTATCTCATATTTGAAGGCTTCCCATTTTCCAGCCTTCCCTTCACCTGTGAATATCTGCCTTCCAATCAACTTTTGAAAGTTTTTGCCCAATACCATCAAAATTAGCCTCCCTCCAATTTACTTTGAGATCCAGTCTGTCCCTTTCCCAAAGTGGTCCAGCACTGACACCTCAGTCACCTGCCCTGCCTTAGGTCAGGTTTTGCACCTCCTCTAGTAGGAACATCCACATACTGCCTCAGAAAATTGTCTTGTCCATGCTTAACAAATTCCTCTTGATCTAAACCCTGAACGCTGGCAGTCCTAGTCAATGTTTGGAAAGTTAAAATCCCTGACCATAACCATCCTATTATTCTTACAGATAACTGAAATCTCCTTACAACTTTGTTTCTCAATTTCCTGCTGATTATTAGAGGTTTATATTACAATCCCATAAGGTGATCATCCCTTTCTTATTTCTCAGTTCCACCCAAATAACTCCCCTGGATGTATTCCCAGGAATATCCTCCCTCAATACTATTCCTTATCAAAACACCACTCCCCACCTCTCTTGCCACCCCCCTCCACCCCCGTATCTTTCCTGTGGCATATGTATCCTGGAACATTGAGCTGTCCATCCCTGAGCCACATTTCTGTAGTTGCTATGATGTCCCAGTCCCATGTTTCTGACCATAAACCCTGATTTCACCTGCCTTCCCTATTAGGTCTCTTGCTTTGACGTAAATACAGTATAACTTCAGTCCTACGTTGTTCTCTGCATTATTCCTTCCTGCCCTGACTGTTTGATTCACTCCCTTTCCCAACTGTACGATTCTCGGGTTAGTCTCTTTCCTCACTGTTTTCCTGGGACCCATCCCCCATCTTATTTGCAGCAGCAACTTCACTGGCTTTCTTTCTGCAAGCAGTCTTGACATTTTATTTTCATATCTTGATCCAGCACCTTTGTCGGCAGCTTGTTCTAGGTCATTCTCCCCTGAATGAAGTTTTCCTCCATACACACTTAAGGCTATCTGGCTGCATGAGGGTTTTCAGGTTTCTGTGACCTGGATAATGTGATCAGCAGGCACCTGGAAATCTACAGGAATTGCCATCAATGTATCTTTATTTAACTGTACTGACCGTGATCACTTATTTTGTGAGTTTATTTTTGCAGGACACTAGTGTGGCAGGAAGAATACTAAGACACCCGAGTGAGGGAGATTCAGTGGGCTGACTGTGGAAAAAGTGCTTCAAACCATTTCCTCAGCTTGGGGGAATCAAAATCACACCCCTCACGGTGGGGACAGACTGTGTACCAGTTCTGTTTGTAATTTCAAACCCAGGTGACACAAGGAATACTCTCCCCATGGGGAAACCGTGGAAATGTGGGGACTGTGGGAAAGGATTCCCTTCCCCCTCAGTGCTGGAAATTCACAGACGTGTTCACAGCGGGGAGAAGCCGTTCATCTGCTCAGTGTGTGGGAAGGGATTCACAAATTCTTCCAACCTGCGGGCGCACCAGTGGGTCCACACGGGAGAGAAGCCCTTCACCTGCTTGGTGTGCAGGAAGGGGTTCACGCATTCATCTGCACTGCTGACCCACCAGCGGGTCCACACTGGGGAGAGGCCGTTCGGTTGCTCAGAGTGCGGGAAGGCTTTCCGTCGTGTGAGCAACTTGAGGAAGCACGAGCGGGTCCACATGGGGGAAAGGCCATTCACCTGCCCCGAGTGTGGGAAGGGATTCATTGATTCTTCCAGCTTGCTGAACCACCAGCGGATCCACACAGGGGAAAGGCCATTCACCTGCTCTGTGTGCGGGAAAGGATTCAATCATATGAGCAATTTGCGGCAGCATAAGCGGGTCCACACTGGGGAGAGGCCATTCACCTGCCCCGAGTGTGGGAAGGGATTTACCAACTCTTCCCACCTGCTGACCCACCAGCGGATCCACACTGGGGAGAGGCCATTCACCTGCTCCAAGTGCAGGAAGGGCTTCACCTGCTCCTCCGACCTCCAGAGACATCAACGAGTTCACGTGCCATCACAGGGAAATTGAAGGAGTGACAGATAAGTACCATTTTTGACTAGACTATCAACCCCGTTCTGGGGTCTCCCAGGTTTGAATCCCACCGTGGTAGATGGCGCAATTGAAATCTGGAGTTCAGAATCAAATGATGAAACCATTTTCAGGGGAAGAAAAACCCCACCTTATTCACTCATGTCCTTTTTTAGAGAATGAAGCTATCTTTGCAGGAAAGGAATCACTCAGTTATTCCAGCTGCATCCTTTACCTGGTCTGGCCTACCCCTGACTCCAGACCCACAGCAGTGTGGTTGACTCTTGATTGCATCCCCCTCCTGTATATGAGCTGGAGAAACTAACTTGTATACAGGGTGTAGGCTGAAACTGCTGAGTGAGGCAATACTTCCTCCAGATGAAGGCTGTACCAAGGATCCAGTTCCAAAGGGATAATTTGGTGCTGACCAATAGTAAAGAAAGTGGGGGATGGGGAGTGTGTGCACTTTGACCTTGAGCTTTTTATTTAAAAAACGCTACTTTTCGTGCACCTTTTTTTCTGGGAAAAATTGAAACTGTAATGAAGCAGGGTTGTAATAAACGTTACCGGAATTCACCGTCTGACTCAGACTCTCATTGAAAGCTGTGAGATCCAACACGTTTTTGCTTTAAAGCTGCTAATTTCTGTCACCCTCCAGCACGAAGTTTCCAATGTCCTGGATCAGAAGTGAATGAGTGGCAGAATTGTGAGAAATTGTAAATTTTTCAGGAGTGCGGGTTTATTGTTTCATCAGCATTGTAAGGTTTACTGGCAGCAGTGGGAGGTGTGGGCTCGAAACAAAGATTAAAAGTCTCACAACACCAGGTTATAGTCCAACGGGTTTATTTGGAAGTATTAGCTTTTGGAGCACCGCTCCTTCATCGGGTAGCTGTGGAGCAGGATCATAAGACACAGAATTAAAATTAAAACTGAAGTTTTTCATCTCATCATCATCTCATTTCATCAGCATTGTAAAGGTTACTGCCTGCAGGAGAAAGTGTGGGCTGTGTTCATGAGAAACAAAGGCAAAAATCAGACAAAGGTATTGGAATATAATCTGATATTATTTGGAAGGACTAGCTTTCGGAGTGCTGTTCCTTCATCAGGTAGTTGTGGAGCAGGATCATGACATAGGATTTGAACTAAAAAATTACAGTGTCATACAACTGAATTGAACAAATCTAGATTGTTATCAAGTCTTTCATCCTTTAGAATGGGTTGCAGGTTTCAGTTCATTAATATGTAAATCCCAGAACTACTTATAAGGAACGTTCTCAATGTAATTTGAAAGTGATATTTCAGCTCAGAGAATGTATTAAAGGTGTGAGGTTAGAGCCTGCCTGTCTCCTAATGTTGAGTCAGACTGGTTCTACTTCCAAAGTTGGAATGTATAAAATATTAATGGATTGACTGCCTGCAGATTGTGTGCTTTGAGCAAAATTGAATGTGTCTGCTATCTCTCACCTCCCTACACACAACATGGGTGCTGGGGAAAAAATAAGCACTATCGCAGTAGCGTTAGTGAGGGGATTTAAAAAAAAGTTTAACCAAGAGATTTAGCCACCTCAGTTTTAAAAAAACCCAGGAGATTGGAATCTCCTCCGTTGAGGACTGACTCTCAGCTGGCTGGCTACAGCCAGCGTACTGTGAGCAGGAGAAGAGGAGGAGAGGCATTCAAAGTTTGGGAGAAGATTTGTAGCTCGGGTGTTCGTTGTTGTGGTTCTGTTCGCCGAGCTGGGAATTTGTGTTGCAGATGTTTCATCTCCTGTCTAGGTGACATCCTCAATGCTTGGAAGCCTCCTGTGAAGCACTTCTGTGATGTCTCCTCCGGCATTTAAAGTGATTTGTATCTGTCCACTGCAGCGGACAGCTGGAACTGACAACTGGAAGCGGCAGATACAAATCACTATAAATGCCGGAGGAAAGATCACAGATGCACTTCACAGGAGGCTCCCAAGCACTGAGGATGTCACCTAGACAGGGGACGAAACGTCTGCAACACGAATTCCCAGCTTGGCGAACAGAACCACAACGAGGGGAGGCATTTTGACCTCAATTATTTTTTTCAAAGTTCTAGCTCAAAGGTAGAAGACAGGGAGTGGTGGTGGAGGGGTGCTTTTCAGACAGGAGGCCTGTGACCAGTGTGTGCTACGAGGATTGGTGCTGGGTCCATGACTTTTAATCATTTATATAAGTGGTTTGGCTGTGAACATAAGTAGAGTAAGTTTGCAGAGGACACCAAAATTGGAAGTATAGTGGACAGTGAAGAAGTTTACTTTTGATTAAAACAGGATCTTGATCAGATGGGCCAATGGGCAGATGGAGTTTAATTCAGATAAATGCGAGGTGCTGCATTTTTGAAAAACCAATCAGAGCAGGACTTATTGGTAAGGTCCTGGGGAGTTTTGCTGAACAAAGAGACCTTGGAGTACAGATTCATAATTCCTTCAGAGTTGCAGGTAGATAGGATAGTGAAGATGATGTTTGGTATGATTTCCTTGATTCCTTTCCCAATGAATCAAGTGGCTCCATCAGAGGTTGATGTGATATTTGGTTTCAGATTTCTTTCCCCATGTCGTCTTACAACAAAATTCACGAAATAAGTGATCGCGGTCAGTACAGTCAAATAAATATAATGTGGGCAGCACGGTGGTTAGCACTGCTACCTCACAGTGCCAGAGACCCGGGTTCGATTCCCGCCTTAGGCGACTGTGCAAACTCCACACAGTCATTCTCCCCATGTCTGCGTGGGTTTCCTCCAGGTGTTCTGGTTTCCTCCCACAGTCCAAAAATGTGCAGGTTAGGTGAACTGGCCATGCTAAATTGCCCGTAGTGTTGGGTGCAGGGGTAAGTGTGGGAGAATAGGTCTGGGTGGGTTGCGCTTTGGTGGGTCGGTGTGAATTTGTTGGGCCGAAGGGCCTGTTTCCACACTGTAAATAATCTAAAAAAAATATGACAACTCCTGTAGATTGCCGGATGCCTGCTGATCACATATTATCCAGGACACATCAGGCAGCCAGAGAGCCTTAAGCGTGTATTGAGGAAAACTTCATTGGTTACAATGACTTGGAAATGAAACTGAATAAGGATATGAAAATGAAACATCATAGAGTCATACAGATGTACAGCATGGAAACAGACCCTTCGGTCCAACCCGACCAGATATCCCAACCCAATCTAGTCCCACCTGCCAGCACCCGGCCCATATCCCTCCAAACCCTTCCTATTCATATACCCATCCAGATGCCTTTTAAATGTTGCAATTGTACCAGCCTCCACCACATCCTCTGGCAGATCATTCCATACACAAACCAGAGTGAAAAAGTTGCCTCTTAGGTTTCTTTTACATCTTTCCCCTCTCACCCTAAACCTTTGCCCTCTGGTTCTGGACTCCCCCCACCCCAGGGAAAAGACTTTGTCTGTTCATCCTATCCATGCCACTTATGCTTTTATAAACCTCTATATGGTCACCCCTCAGCCTCCAACGTCCACAGAAAACAGCACCAGCTTATTCAACCTCTCCCTATAGCTCAAATCCTCCAACCCTGGCAACATCCTTGTAAATCTTTTCTGAAGCCTTTCAAGTTTCATGACATCTTTCCGATAGGAAGGAGACCAGAACTCTTATTTCCTAAACGCTGAAAACTCCATCCCACACATTCTCCCTCCATTCTAACTTTGCTGAACCTAATCCGTGCTGTATCCTGAAGGGTCTGGTTTACGCTGATTTACAGCCCATGCTTGGGGGATCTAATTGAAACATACAGAATACTGATTGCCCTGGACAGGGTGGATGTTGGGAAGATGTTTCCATTGGTAGGAGAGACTAGGTCCCAAGGGGACAGCCTTAGAGTAAAGGGAAGACCTTTTAGAATGCAGAGAAAGGAGAAACCTTTGTAGCCAGAGAGTGTGAAACCTATGGAATTCATTGCCACAGAGGCTGTGTTGGGCAAGTCACTGAGTATATTCAAGACAGAGATAAATAGGTTCTTGTGTATCAAGGAGATTGAGGGTTGCAGGGAGAAAGCAAGAGAATGGGCTTGAGAAACTTGTCAGCCATAATTGAATGGTGGAGCAGACCTGATTTTCTGAATGACCTAATTTCTTCTCCTCGGTCTTATGGTCTCTTGCTGTCCTGGACATAGTGAGAGAGAACTGGGAGCAGGAGTAGGCCATTTGGTCTTTCAAGCCTGTATCAACAGTGAAGAGATCTGCACCAACATTGAACTGGATATGAATATACCTACATCTTGGTGGATAGTGTGGGACCTTTTTCACTGGAGCATAGGAGGTTGAGAGGTGATCTTATCAAGCTTTATAAAATCATGAGGGGAATAGATGAGGTGAATGATGGGTGTCCTTTCCTTGGAGTGGGGTTTCAAGGTTAGGGAGCAAATTTTGAAGGTGAGTGGAGAAAGATTTTAAAAAGACAGGAGGGACACCTTTTGTTTTCCCATAGAGAATTGTTCGTATGTGGAATGAATGTCCAGAGAAAGTGGGGATGCAGGTACAGTTTAAAAGACATTTGGATAAGGACATGAATGGAAAGGTTTCGACATGTTATGGACTAGGCCAGACCCCTCAAAACATTCTTAAGCAGGCAGCACAGACCGTAGCTTTGCTATTTGTTTCAGTAAGTGCACAGTGAAAATTACCCAAAGTTAGCTAGGTTGACTACCAGGATTTAAAGCAGATAAATGTATTCACAGGAATACAGAATGAAACACAAAGAACAGAATATAGAATAACCACAGAACTCAGTCTGTCTAAACTAGACTTAATTATGCTGTTCCAAATATACATAACAGTCCCAATAAACAAACCCCTTCAACATACAGTAAAACTGAAACAGAGGCTGACAGGTCAAAGTTAGAAGGACTGAAGGAGAGAGAGTTTAACAATTTTTCTCCACATAGTCCACTGCTGAACTCACTCAAACAAGGCCTCAGCTTTCACGACAGATCACTCGTCTTTCATTATGCAGGTCACTTCGAAAACTTAAAGCTTGGGCCTAAAGTCTCATCTGTTGATGTACAAACAAAAAAGCCAACCAATACCCTTTTCATTTCTGTACTGACCCATCCATTTTGGAGCCCAGGGCCATTTTACCACCACTCTGAAAAAAACCAAGGACACAGCATCCTTGAGAAGAAGGACCAGCTTTTAGAAAAAGGACCAACTTTGTGACAGAGGGATATGGGCCAAACACTGGCAGATGGCATTAGTTTAGTATGCAAACATAGCATAGAGTAGTTGGACTGAAGGTCTATTTCTGTGCTGTATCATTCTGTAATGGTCTTAAAACCATTTTCTTGCCTTCCCCTATAACCATCCACTTCTTTGTTGTTCAAAAGTCAGATGACCTCAGCCTTGAATATATTCAATAACACGACCCCCCACCCCCACAATTGCAGGAAGTCATCCCCATTTTTGAACTCAATTCCTCTTGCTAATATACCACTTGCCTTGCTGATTGCTTGTTGCACCTGTCTGACAACTGGCAGTGACCGGTGCAAAAGGACGCTGAGGCCCCTTTGTCCATCCACACATCATTCCTGATGAAGGACTCGTGCCCAAAACATTGACTCTCCTGCTCCTCGGATGCTGCCTGACCTGCTGTGTTTTCCAGCCACACTTGACTCTGATCTCCAGTCCTCACTTTCTCCACAGACCAATATATTATCATTTAAACCATGCACCTCCTTTCTACCTTTTTTTAAGCAATAGGCTTTAACTTTACATTGTGATACTGCATTTGCTGTGCGTTTGCCAACGGAGACACAGACCTGGACCAACTTTTCCAGAGTCTGTCCCCTCCCTGGATTCACTCCCTTTCCCTTCAGTTTGTGTAAAGTCAGCAACTGAATCCCAGAACGAAAGAGAAATGAAAACGTGGATGAAAAGAGAGTGCGGTACCCACAGATATTGGGCAGAGTTGCAGTCTGGGGTGAAGCTCAATCTTCATTCAAAGAGAGAGAGGAACAACAGCAACTTCAGAAACTCACGGCCCAACTTCCGCATTCAGACAAAGAGGCGGTTCTGATTGGCAGGAGGACCAGGCCCCTTCCGGTCCTCCGGCTCTCACCATTGGTCCTTCAGAAGGAAATCAAGCGCCGTTTCCGCGGACAGCGACGAGCATGCTCAGTGTTTTTGTTGACACCGCAGCACATGCGCAGTGCTTTTGCTGACACTGCAGCACATGCGCAGTATGCTCTGTGGAGGTGCTGGCGTTACCGACTGATTTGAATAGGAGAAAAAAAGCTGCAGCCACAATTTTATTTTTCACTGCGGCTCGACAGTTTATTCCTTTTGAATTTCGTCCGGCTTTGTATGTCTTTTCCTCAGGATAGAGGAAGTCCAAAACTAGACGGCATATGTTTAGGGTGAGAGGGGAAAGGTTTAAAAGGGACCTCAGGGGTAACTTTCATGTAGAGTGTGGTGTGTGTATGGAATGAGCTGCCCAGAGGAAGTGGTGGAGGCTGGTACAATGACAGCATTTGAAAGGCATCAGGATGGGTATCTGAATAGGAAGGTGTGAGAGAGATATGGGTGAAATGCTGTCAAATAGGTCACGAGATTAATTTAGGATATCTGGAGGGCATGGGCGAGTTGGACTAAAGGATCTGTTTCTGTGCTGTATGACTCTATGCGTCTATTTCAATGCAAGTTTCAGAAACATGACTGCAGCTTTAAAAAAATTAATATATTTTAGCTGTTCTTAATTTTAAAGATCAGCCATTTCTTGCACACCCCTGTCTTCCAGGTAGAGTCATCACTATTGATTCTCTCCAATTCCTGAGAAAGAGATACAGCAATCAAAGAGGGCATGAGAAAGCATGGGGGAATGGTAGAAGGGGGAGAGAATGGACAGGGGAGCGGGGTAGAGAGAGAGAGAGAAAATTACAGGGGACAGAGGGTGGGGTGCAGAAAATGAGGGGAAGAGAGAGAAGAAGGCTGAGCACAGAGAATTGGTGAGTGCAGAGTGTGAGGAGAGAGAGTGGATGGGGACCAAAAGGTTGGGGGACTGACAGCACAAATCCCACCTTCCTCAGGACTGGTGTCAGTGTCTCATGAATTGGAACCCACTCCACCCACAGCAGACCTGAGGCAATCGTTTCTCAATAGATGCTTGGCTAATGCAGTAGAATCATATAATCCCGACAGGCCATTTGGCCCATAAAATTCAGACTGACCTTCCAAACAGTATCCCATCCAGACCCACCCGTTTTTCCTACAGTTCCCCATGGTTAACCGATCCTCAGTTGCACATATGTGGACACTTCAGCACAGCTGATCCACCCTGAACTGCAGATATTTAGACTGTGAGAAGAAACTGGAGCACCCAGAGCTAACTCACGCAGACAGAAGAGTGAGAACTTGTTAAAGTTCACACAGACAGCTGCTCAAGAGTGGGACCGAATCCAGGTCCCTGACATTGTCAGGCAGTCGTACGAACCACTGAGCCACCCAGAGCTTTGATGTTCTGCTTTGTCCTAGTAGTTTCTAACTTCTCATGTGCCCTCAGCAGAGGCTCTCTCCTCCTGACATTGTTGGACCACACCCACTGCAACCTCCCTTTCCCACTTCTCCAGCCCTGAGCACATCGGTTCCTGAATCCTGGCACCAAACAGACACCAATGCCATCTGTGCTCCTGCTGACAACTGCAGAGAACGGAGACCATCCCTGTCACTGTTCTGTCCCTTACCACCACCTCCCCCTCCCCAATGTTGTTTTTACTCCCACTGCCCAACCAGTTAACTCCTCCAACCTGCAGCCCTCTATCAGATCCCCTTTACCTGCCAGTCCTGCACTTACACCCACCTGACCCTATCCACTGATGCAAACAAAAGGCTCTCTCCAGAGGGGAATGACCGTCTCCCAGAGTAAAGTGCCTGGTTAACTTTCTCACTTTATCCTCAACATGTCTGCAGCCTGGCTTCCAGCTCCATCTCTCTGAACGAATGTCCTCTAGGATGTGTTTGCCCTGGATCACAGCATCCAGAGCCTCCCACCTTCTGCAAATTGTAAGACAAGCCCCACCCTGCCCTATCCAATGTGTGTTGTATAACTGATAGCCAAGTTCGGAACCCATGAGGATGGCCTCAACAGGGACCTTGGACTCATGTCACACTACAAGTGACCCCACTCATACAGGCTTGTACCCCATTACTCACACACGTTACCAAGCATGGTCGTATGCAAACACATGCTCTCTGCACATACACACACACTAACATGCACACCAATCAGTTTATGGGGTAAAATTGCAATTGCAGAATTTTATTGGCAGATACATTATATTTTGCTCAAAAAGCACACAATCTTCAGGCAGTCAATCCATGTGACATGTTATAAATCCCTACTTGTTGTGGTTCTGTTTGCCGAGCTGGGAATTTGTGTTGCAGACGTTTTGTCCCCTGTCTAGGTGACATCCTCAGTGCTTGGGAGCCTCCTGTGAAGCGCTACTGTGATGTTTCCTCCAGCATTTATACTGATTTGTATCTGCCGCTTCTGATTGTCTCTATAAATGCCGGAGGAAACATCACAGAAGCGCTTCACAGTAGGCTCCCGAGCACTGAGGATGTCACCTAGACAGGGGACGAAACATCTGCAACACAAATTCCCAGCTCGGCGAACAGAACCACAACAACGAGCACCCGAGCTACAAATCTTCTCACAAACTTTGAAATCCCTACTTTGGAAACAGAACCAGTCTGACTCAAGATTGGGTTGCAGACAGACTCTAACATGAGTGAATCAGATGGTTTTCTTTCCCCAGAAAATGATTTCATCGTGAGATTCCGAACTCCAGATTTCTGACTGAATTCCCGTTCCGCCATCTGCTGTGGCGGGATTCAAACGCAGGAGTCCCGAGGAGTCCCCAGAACTGGGTTGATAGTCCAGTCGATAATGGCACTCAGCCCTTGTTCCTTCAATCACCCTTTGCTGGCACATGAACTCACTGGTGCCTCCGTAGGTTAGAGGAGGGGGTGATGCCCTTCCCACACTGAGAGTAGGTGAGCATGCTGTGCCTGGTGTCGTCCCGCTAGTGTGTCTGCAGGCTGGAGGAATTGATGAATCCCTTCCTGTGCTTGGAGCAGGTGATTGGCCATTCCCCTGTTGTGGACTCGCTGGTGAACTTCTAAAATCTCAAACCATATAATCAAGAAAAAACCCACTCTATTCACTACTGCAGACTTACAGCAAGGTTACACGTTAAAAAGTGTGCACTAATCTGTTCCTGTGCTGTGAGCTCTCCTACACATTTTCCTCCAAGATCAGCTGTGAATTTTGCTGTTTTTAAATTTTTCCAAGATGTTCAGAGAGACATGATTTCAAACAGCAGAGGCAGTAACTATGCAGATTCACTGCTGTGTCCGTTAGTAATATACGTTTCTTTCTCTCTCTCTCTCTCTCTCTCTCCCTTACAGACCATGTGCTCACTGCCTTTGGCTGTCTTTCTCCATTTTGAAATTGCTGTTGTCTTGATTTTTTTACTCCAAAGTTCCAAAACAATGCATCAACATATAAAACATTAATAGCTGTTCCTGGAATTCAAGGAAATCACCTCCAAAACTGAAAATACCTCAAAAAAGGAGCAGCTCTTACAGCCACAAATTTTCCGGTCCTCCATCTCTATGACTCTATAACAAATGTTCAACGAACTGGTCTGCAATTTCCCACATATGGCCTCCCTCCCATTTTGAATACAGGTGTTACATTAGCATTTTTCCAAACCAATGGAACCATAAGATCATACGACACAGGAGCAGAAATTAGGCCATTCAGCCCATCGAGTCTGCTCCACCATTCAATCATGGCTGAGATGTTTCTCAACTCCATTCTCCAGCTTTCTTCCCGTAACCTTTGATCCCCTTGACAATCAAGAACATATATATATCAAGTCTTAAATAAACGCAATGAATCTTTCCCATGTTCAGAGATTTTTGGAATTTTGTAAGTAATGAATTCACTATCTCCACTGCCACTTCCTTCAGGACCCAGGATGTAGGCCATCAGCACCAGTCGACTTGTCTGTCCTCAATCCAAATAGCTTGCTGTGTACCTTTACCCTCTCAATGTTGATTGTTTAAGTTCTACTCTTTCTATAGCCCCAGACTTGCCAATTCTAATAGGAATAGTTCTGTTGTCTGCCAATATAAAAACTGAGATCATCTCTGCCACTTCAGTGTTCCCCCATGAACTCACAGTTCTCATCTTCCAAGGTACCACACTTAGCTCAGCGACTCTGTTCCCATTAACATACCAACAGAAGCTTTTGTTGTCCTTTTTGATATTTAGTGCGAGGTTTCTTTTGTAAGTTAACTTACCTATTTTTATTTATCGTTTTTACTATCCCTTTGTTCATGTTTGAAACTTTCCTAATGTTTGACCCTTCCAGAGGTCTAGAATAACATTTCACAACTGGCTGAAAAGTTTTTAAAAAACTACTTTGAAACTTTTTTAAATGACACCTTTCTGGCGGCTGGGGGCCGGCAAAACGATCGCCCCGCCCCCATTGTCTCCGATTGTTTGGTGGTCTCCCCAACCACGCCCCCTCAGCCCGCCATGACGTCACGGCGGGACCCCGCCCCTTGTTTGCTGGCGCATGTGCAGTGTAGGTCCCGCGGCCGGACAAAGACCGTGTTACTGAGTGTGGGAGAGGAATGGCGCCGGCGGCTGAAGGAACAAGAACAGAAACCGCTGGAAAAGCTGAGCAGGTCCGGCAGCTCGTGTTGAGAGAAATGTGAGGACGTGTTTCGGGTCCGGGGATCCTTCTTCAGAACAGGACCAGGTTTCAGAAACATCCCGGGGAGGTCGCCAGGCCCGAGCGCCAAGACCTGGCTCCTGCCCCCGGGGAGAGGAGACAGTGAGACAGGGTAGGATTGGGAACCGCGGGAGGAGGGAGACTGGGGAGTTTATAAACTCCTAGGGGGAGGCCGCAGGCCGCGAATAAAAGCCCCACAGGCCCAGTGTTTACTTCACCGGCGAGTTGCCTGGCAACCGGGCGCCATCTTTGTGAGGGCAAGGCGCATGTTGTCTTGGGGCGGGGAGCGCGGGCGGCCATCTTGGTGAGGGCACCATCAACTGTCATTTCTGGGAGAGAATTCCAACCTCGTGGTAACCCCGGCCTTGGCCGAGCTTCATTCCCCACACAGTGTAGTGATGTGCAGGTTAGGGGGGCTCAGCCATGCTAAATTACTGATTAATGCCCAAGGATGGTCTGGTTAGTGTATGTTGGCCATGCTAATTTACCCGCAGTGTCCAGAGATGTGCAGGTTAGAGTGGATTGGCCGAGGTAAGTGTATCCATAGTGTTCGGGGTTCTGCAGGTTAGGGTGAAGGTCTGGACCCCCGAGATCGGTCAAAAGAATCACTAGGAGTACGATCTATTTAAAGCAAGGTTATCAGCTTAATGAAATAAGGCAGCCCGCACAGATTTGTCCAGCAACTCAGGTTAAAAGCTTCTATGTTACGTGGCAAAATTACACAATTACATTTGAAAATTACACATTATTTATTTTTGAGACAGCACAGCCTTAATGACAAGAAAAGACCAATAAAATGTAATAAGGTGACATGATTGACAGCAGGTTAGTCCAATGATATTTCCTGGGAAACATTGTTTTACGTGCAAAATCATCCCACGCTTGCTAGTTCAAGATTAGTTCGAATACCAAATTACTTATGATTCACATTATGCAAACTCCATTGTTCTCTTTTATTTCTAAATCCAACCAACTCAACAAAGCAGCAATTCAAGTTCAATGTCAAATCATAACCTGAAGCCATTTTGTTATATTATTTTAAAATATTATTTAAAATTGAAATGCCATTTTGTGGTTAATAAAAACCTACATACACCTGTTGCTCCTAACAACAGCCTACATTCAAATTTTAAATCCTGATCTCAATAAAGCAGCAGTTGTCTCATTACCCAAAAGGGTGAGACCACAAACGATATAAATACGGTTTTGATGGCTAATAACTCCTGAAAATCCTCCTACAAAACAAAAAGTCACTGAGAGCTGCATATCCCAAAGTGTGATATTACTGTTTTGTAGAGCTCTTGGATTCTTCCATTCTGTGCAAAACTCAGGGGAGACTATGTTCCTACAGTTACAGCACGAGGAGTACTTACTTGATTCAAAATAATAACCAGGTTTCATGTAGGTAAGGGAGGGACCTTGCAAATAAGAGGCATGCCTACCTTTGTGACTTCCTTGAGGCTGTTCAATACATGAGTCTTTTGGTAAGAGATGCGGTTGTTGTCCCAGAAAAGTACCACCCATCCCATAATTGGGAAGACATTGGTGCCATTTGGGGTCAAAAAGTCTTTTGCTGAGGTCAGTACATTCGTCCCTGCCAAATATTCTATTGTGACTTTGAAGAAACAAATTGTATCCGAAAGATAACATTTCCCTATCTTCTCTTTTGCGGTGTGACTTATTTGGATGGGGCAAGGCTTACCAGGGTAGCCCACAGCACAACTGGTATCAAACTGGCACACAACACCTTTACAGGGTAAAGACCGTTTAGACTTGCTTTGTAAATGAACTGTTCAGTCTCTGACCACTGCAATAGTCATTCTTGGTAATGTTCAGTCCCTCAGCAAACGAGGACATCTTCCTGGCATAGTTGGTGCACAGTCTCTGGTTGCTCAGGATTCACAGGTAAACTGTTCCTCCTTGTGCACCAATGCTGGCAATGGCAAATCCATACAGCAGGGCAAGTTCGATCTTTATTATCATCCACTCCCCCCACCCCCCCCCACCCAACCCCATCCCCACAGCCCCCCAACACCCCCACAACCCACTCCCCACCCCCACCCCCCACCTTACAAGGGGCTCGTCTGATGAGCTTGCAATGATGGAGATGAATCCAGGGGGAGATGAGAATTTAAAATTTGAATTTAGGCTCTTGTTAGGAGCAACAGGTGTATGTAGGTTTTTATTAACCACAAAATGGCTTTTCACTTTAAAATGGCTTCAGGTTATGATTTGACACTGTGAACTTGAATTGCTGCTTTGCTGAGTTGGTTAGCTTTGGGGAAAAGAAAACAATGGAGTTGAATAATATGAATCATATGAATTTGGTATTCGAACTAACCTTGAACTAGCAAGCACGGGATGATTTTGAGAGTAAAACAGTCTGTTTCCTAGGAAATATTGGACTAAGCTGCTGTCAATCATGTCATCTTATTACATTTGATTGGTCTTTTAAGGCTGTGCTGTCTCTTAGAAAACATGTAAATGATGTGTAATTTTCGAAAGTAATTCTGTAATTTCACCACGGAGCACAGAAGCTTTAACTTCTGTGTTGCTGGACAGAATTGCGTCAGACTGCCTTGCTTTATGAAACTGATAACTTTGCTTTGTACAGTCTGCATTCCATTCATTCTTTGACCAATCTCAAAACGGAGGGGTCCCGCCTGGGATCCAGATCTTCAAGGGTGGATTAGCCATGCTAAATTCCCTCATCGTGTCCAAAGATGTGTAAGTTCAGTGTATTACTCTGGGATAAATGTAGGGCAATAAGGGAAGGAGTATGGGTGAATTACCATTCAGAACATTGGTTTGGACTTGTTGGCTCGAGTGGCCTGCTTCCACACTGTGAGGATTCTTTTGAAGGGAAGGGATTTTTGCAAACTGCTCTCCTTCCATCTGCTGCAGAGTTCCACTGTTGGCCTGTCCCCGCTCCCTGCCCCATTTTTGACATCACAACGCTGAAGTGGCTGTATCAGTTTCAATGTGAAACACCCTCCTCTGGGCAACTCCTCATCCTGGGAGGGAGAGAGGGAGGGGGGAATCTGTTCACTTGTAGCAACTGGAGTGAATCCAAGGCGGGAATCTACTCTGCCAACTCAGGTATGTCTTAATTACCCGGGTGAGGAGGGACGGATAATAGCAAATGGGGAAGGGGCGATACCTTATTTTTATTTTTAAAATGCATCTGATTCTCACAAATAAATGCATCAGGTTCAAGTAGAGCACACGCAATGATCCACGTTGCAGCTTCAAGCTGGCTGCAACAGTTTTACATCCTCTGTTCTTCCTCTGTGTTGGCTGCAGCACATTTGGCTTCCTTCCCTCATCTTTTCTTCCTGCACCACCCCCCCCACCCCCCAAAGTGTTGATGCTTCCAAGCTGACCCTCAAAAGTTCAGGTTATACCTCCATTCTTTCCCAGATTTCAAAACCCACAAAATACAACTTTCCCAATCCTCTGTGTATCGGAGTTGGGAGGTGATGTTGTGGCTGTACAGGACATTGGTTAGGCCACTTTTGGAATATTGTGTGCAACTCTGGTCTCTCTCCTATCAAAGGGACGTTGTGAAACTTGAAAGCGTTCAGAAAAGATTTACAAGGATGCTGCCAGTGTTGGAGGGTTTGAGCTGAATTGTTTTGGGCTGTTTTCCCGAGTGTGGCAGAGGCGTTTGTATACATTTATAAAATCATGAAAGGCATGGATTGGATAAATAGACAAGGTATTATCCCCTGGGTCTGGGGGTGTCCAGAACTAAAGTGTAATAGTTTTAGGATGACGTGGATGAGCAAAGATTTAAGAGAAACCTAAGGGCAACTTTTTAACTCAGAGAGTAGTGAGCGTAAAGAAAGAGCTGCCAGAGGAAATGGTAGAGTCTGGTACAATTACAATATGGGAATGGCATCTGGATGGTTTCTGAATAGGAAGGGTTCAGAGGGGTATGGGCCATGTGCTGGCATATGGGACTAGATTAATTTAGAATATCTAGTCAACATCAATGAATTAAGACCATAAGACATAGGAGTGGAAGTAAGGCCATTCAGCCCATTGAGTCCATTCTGCCATTTACTCATGGCTGATGGGCATTTCAGCTCCATTTACCCACACTCTCCCCGTAGCCCTTAATTCCTTAATCAAGAATTTATCAATCTCTGCCTTGAAGATATTTAATGTCCTGGCCTCCACTGGGCTCGCTGGCAATAAATTCCACAGGCCCACACTCTCTGGCTGAAGAAATGTCTCCTAATTTCTGTTCTAAATTGACCCCCTCTAATTATCAGCCTGTGTCCCTGGATCCTAGTCTCCTCCGCCTAATGGAAACAACTTCCCACTATCCACCCTTTCTAAGCCAAGCATAATCTTGTAAGTTTCTATTAGATCTCTCCTCAACATTCTGAACGCTAATGAGTACAATCCCAGGACCATCAGCCATTCATCGTATGTTAATCGTACCATTCCAGGGATCGATCGTGAGAATCTCTGCTGGACACACTCTAGTGCCAGTATATTCTGCTGTTACTGCCGCTGAGTCACCCCTTGAACCCTATTTAGTGGGTGAAGTGGGAAGGGCAAGAGGATCCTTTCTGCCGGACTTGCTGCTCTCACACCCACTTTACTACCAGTGCTGTCTGACAGAATTGAATTGCAGGAGCAGATGGAGGACATTTTTATCCTGGGTGAAACGTAATGTTTGTCCAACCCCTGCAGGTGGATCTGAAATAGATACATTTGTCTCTGTCCCATTGAGTCTCCAGCACAGGGCCCGGCTGGTCAGCTCAGTGTTTTCGCTCTGCCTGAGCCTCCACCCACCCTTCTTCATCGTCCCTTCCCATCCCTCATCAGCAAACTGATATCCCCCACTTATCGCACGTTTGCTTTATGCAACTTTGCTTTTACAGAAGACCCACATTAGTACCTGTTTACGCTAATCAAAAGAAATCCAAAGAGGATTTTTGCTTTCATGAGAGGCAACGTCCTTGTGAACCTTCTCTGCATCCTCTCCCAGAGCATCCACGGCAGTAAATTGAGGGATGTGCAGGCTAGTCTCATCTTCAAGTTGGATAAAAGGCTGGTACAACACCGAGGGCTGAAGGGTCTGAACTGTGCTGTATTGTTCCATGTGCTCGTTCCAGAACGATGCAGCAGCAGTATTGGAAGAACAAAATTGCTTCAAACCCCTTGACACTTCCAGAGATGCGCACTGTCGATGGAAACTCGGTTAAATTCTGCCAGCAATCAGGTGATAGCCGGGGTTGGGGGAGGGTGGCAGCGGTGAGGCTGAACTTGCTTACTTGAGGGTTTTTAGCTTTGGTTGCTATATGCAATGAAGTGTGAATCATTGTTTCAGCAGTTGGTTCTGTGTGTTGTTTCTGAGTCAGTGGCCAAATTAAGGCGATTCACCCACAACCAGAGCAGGACGCTGGGATTAATATTGACTCCACTGCATTCAGCATGACATCACGTCAATACTGTTAGAAAGCGAAAGCTGACACCAACTCCCACCCCACCAGCGATCCAAAGAGAAGTGCATCGCCCTATAATCTGTAAAATTAATGTGAAAAGTGGTGTAACCTGCTCTAAAGTTTAAAAATAAATCCCTGGCACTTTTTAAAATCAACAAAAATCCATTTATTTATCCAACAGTAACGGTGAACAGATGAACTAAACTATTAACAAACCGAATAAATTCCTTCTAACTACTGACTGTTCCGGAATAAAACAAGTTTCTTGTGATATGCTGATCCAATAAATATGATTCCCTCTCGTAACAAAAAATAGAATTTAGTCTCTCAGATTACAGCCAGGTTCCGTGTCGTTTGGAATACTCTGTGCCGCCTTCTGTTGAATCTTCTCTCAGGAATGTCCTTCTCAGTTTTTTTAAAATGATGCATTCTCTAATACAGAGATGACTGACAGCCAATTTCCCCCCCTCAATAGAACTGAGGACTCTTAGCTCTCGTGAGGGGGAGTTAGAGATCTGGGTGTTCAGTCGATTGTACCCTGAAGGTGGCAACACAGGTCAATGGAGTGGTCACGAAGGCATATGGAATGCTTTCCTTCCCTGAGATTGAGTACAAGGGTTGGCAGGTTATGTCACAGTTGTATAGGACTTTGGTTCGGCCACATTTGGAATACTTCACACAGTTCTGGTTGCCACATTACCAAAAGGATGTGGATGCTTTGGAGAGGGTGCAGAGGAGTTTCACCAGGATGTTGCCTGGTAAACAGGGCGCTAGCTATGAGGAGAGGTTGAGTAGATTAGGATTATTTCATTAGAAAGATGGGGATTGAGGGGGGGAACCTGAATGAGATCTACAAACCATGGGGTGGCATGGTGGCTCAGTGGTTAGCACCTCTGCCTCAGCACCAGGCCTCTGGATTTAATCCCGCCTTGGGCATGTGTGTGGAGTTTGCACATTCTCCCCGTCTCTGATTGTTTGTCCTCCAGGTGCTTTAGTTTCTTCCCACAATCCAAAGATGTGTGGGTCAAGTGAATTGGTGATGCTAAGTTGCCAGGTCAGGGGTAAGTAAAGGGTAGGAGAATGTCTCTGGGTGGGTTACTCTTCAGGTGGTTGGTGTGAACTTGAAGGGTTGAAGGGCCTGTTTCCATACAATAGTGTATCTAATCGAAGTAGAGAACAAGAAGCTTTTATTCCCAGAGTGGGAGACACAATTACTAGGTGGGGGTCACAAGTTCAAGGTGAATGGGGAAAAGTTTAAGGAGGATATGCGTGTCAAGTTCCTGATGCAGAGGGTGGTGGGTGCCTGGAACGCGTAGCCACAGGAGGTCTTAGAGGCGGACATGATAGTGTCATTTAAGATGTATCTAGACAGATACATGAAAGGGCAGGGAGCAGAGAGATACAAATCCTTAGAAGACAGGCAACAGGTTTAGATAGAGGATCTGGGTTGGCACAGGCTTGGAGGGCCAAAGAACCTGTTCCCGTGCCGTAGCTTTCTTTGTTCCTTGTTTAGCTCAGGCTTCTGTCCAACTGCCCCCTTTTGTACCCTTGATGACATATCTTTCTTTTTTATGATAGGATTGTTTCTCTGTTTTCAAAACCATCAGATTGAAATTTAACAGGTTTTTGGAAGCCAAAGGGCCTGGTTTAAATTGATTGGCTAAATTGAAGAACTGTTGTCTTAGCCTGCTAACTGTCTGGCCTTTCAATACAAATGTTTCAGTTCAGGTGCTCTCTGTTGTGACAATGCTGCTCCTTTAAGATGATGTTGTTCTTGGTTTTTTTTTGAAGAGAGGTTGTAAAAGGCAGAGGTTCTGATTCATCTGGGGTTAGGGACTTTGCTAATGGCTAACAGATACTGGCTAAGGCAACAATCGGGAAAAAGGGTTTGAGACTTTTTTTTTCTAAAACGCTTGTACGATGAAAGGACGGTTCTCCTTTTTGTTAACCCTGATTTGGTTTGAGTTTGAGCAAGCAGTCTGTCTGAAGCTACTGGGGGGAGAAAGGTTCCCTGATTCCAACAAATGTTTCTGGCTGACTCTCTCTCACTAAAATCTCTCCTCTAAGAATCTGTGTTTGAACTGACCATTCTTTTTTGCCGTGGGGGTGTGTTTATGAGAATGTTTCAGGAAATCTGAACAGCTGCTTTCTTAAGTTGTGGGGAGGTCGTGACGGTCGGGTTTATAAATGGCTGCTATTCTAAATTCTGATTCCTTTTGCTTTTGTTTCATTCGGCGGTGTGTAAGTAAATTGTTTTCCTCGAAGCCAAGTGATTTGACCAGCTACATCACTCCTGAGGTACCTCTGCCTGAAACAACTAAAAAAAGTTAGGGCCTGGGCTACCTTCCTAGAATGTTTTGAGGGGATCTGGCCTGGTCCATAACACTGTACACCTGCAAATTGTGTCTCCAGAAAGGATGTAGTGAAACTTGAAATGATTGGATGATTCTGAGGTAGGAGGGTTTGAGTTAGAGGGAGAGAGTGAATAAATTGCAGGTATTTTCCCTGGAACATCAGAGGCTGAGGAGTGACCTGGTAGATATTTATAAAATTGAGGGGCACAGATAGGGTAAATAGTCAAAATCTTTTCCCTGGGGTGGGGAATCCAAAACGAGAGGTTTATGATGAGGGGGAAAAGATTTAACAGGGACCTGAGGGGAGACCTTTTCACGGAGAGTGTGGTGTGTGTATGGAATGAGCTGCCAGAGGAAGTGGTGGAGGCTGGTACAATTTCAACATCTAAAAGGCACCTGGATTGGAACATGAATAGGAAGAGTTTAGAGGGATATGGACAAGTGCTGGCAAATGGGATGAGATTAATTTAGGATATACAGCCAGCATGGACAAGTTGGACTGAAGGGTCTGTTTCCCTGCTGTGCATCTCTTTTGAGTCGAAGTCTCTAAAAGATACCACATTACTTCAACCGAACTCTGAAACCCAACGTTGCTGACAGTTTCTTTGTGTGTGAACCCGAGGGGCCTAGTCGTAGGGATGTACAGCACTGAAACAGATCCTTCGGTACAACTCGTCCATGCTGACCAGACATCCAAAATTTAATCTACTCCCATTTGTCAGCATTTAGCTCATGTACCCATCCAGATGCCTTTTAAATGTTGTAATTGTACCAACCTCCACCACTTCCTCTGGCAGCTCATTCTGTACATGCACCACCCTGTGTGAGAAAACTTGTCCCTTTGAGGTCCCTTCTAAATTTTCCCCCTCTCACCCAAACCTCTGTTCTCTAGTTCTGGATTCCCCCCACCCAGGGGAAAAGACCTTGTGGTTTGGCCAAATTTATCACTCCTGGGATACCTCTGCCTAAAAGATCCTCATGGATTTTATAAATCTGAGGTCACCCCTCAGCCTCCGATGTTGCAGTGAAAATAGCCCCTGCCTATTCAATCCCTTCCTGTGGCTCAAACCTTCCAACCCTACCAACATACTTGTCAATCTTTTCAGAGCCCTTTCAAGTTTCACAGCTTGTTACAAACATGTTGGTTTTGGTCATCTGATGTGGGAGAGTTTTCTGCAGGATTCTTTTCTGTCTGAAAAAGAGTCCTCCCCTGTGCTGTGACAGAGCCACAGTGACTCTCAAAATCCTGACTGACATTAAAGATTCATTTGTAGAAGCTTCTGAATCACATTTGTAAATGCAGAAAGTGTCTTTAATAATGAGTCATGAATAAAGGCTGCATTCATCTTTTATTGTGAAATTCTACTCCTACATCTCAAAACAGAGCATACAAACCGTCTGTGTGGAGTTTGCACATTCTCCCCATGGCTGTGTGGGTTTCCTCCCACAGGCCAAAAGTGTGTCAGGTGAATTGGCCGTGCTAAATTGTCTGTAGTGTTAGGTGCAGAGGGAATGAGTCTGGGTGGGTTGCTCTTCGGAGGGTCGGTGTGGACTTGTTGGGCTGAAGGGCCTGTTTCCACAATGTAAGTAATCTAGTCTAATCTAATCTAAACCTGGTCAGAAGCAGCCTCCCAGAATAAGACGTCACCGGCTATTTCCCCACCAGGACTGACTTTGCCCAGAAAACACACATTTTAAATGAATAGGGCACCATTCATTTTAAGATCAGGTGAACATAAGAGGGACTGCATTGGCTTAGAAAGGAGAGATCCTTGACACACACAAAGACCTGAAATCATTGCTGCACTATTATTAGCGAATTGGAATTAAGGCTGGATTTTTTTTTCCGCTGCAGCAGAGGAAGTTGAGAGGTGAGTTTTGTAAAATCATGAGGGGCATAGATAGTGTTAATGGTAATTGTCTCTTCGCTAGAATGGGAGATTCAAGTCCAGGGGGCACAAACTTAGTGAGAGAAGAGAGATTGACAAAAAGACATGTGGAGAGTGTGGTTCACGTGTGGAATGAACCTCCAGAGGAAGTGGTGGACATGGGCACAATTACAACATTTAAAAGACATTTGGATAAGTGCATGAGTAGGAAAGGTTTGGAGGGACAGGGAGAGGCTGAATAAGCTGGGGTTGTTTACCCTGGGGTCTCAGAGGCTGAGGGGTTGCCTTATCGAGGTCTAAAAAGCCATGAGGGGCACGGATAGGGTAAATAGTCAAGGTCTTTTCCCTGCGAGTCCAGGACTAGCGGGAATAGGTTTAAAGTGAAAGGAGAAACATTTTAAAAGGGACGCGAGGGGCAACTTTTTCATACAGAGGGTGGTGCATGGATGCAGTGAGCTGCCAAAGGAAGTAGTGGATGCTGGGACAATGTCAACATGCACAAGCCTTGGGTGACACGGTGGCTCAGTGGTTAGCATTGCTGCCTCACAGCACTAGGGTTCCCAGGTTCGATTCCAGCCTCTGGCAACTGCGTGTGGAGTTTGCACACTCTCCCCATCTCTGCGCGGGTTTCCTCCGACAGTCACAAAGATGTGCAGGTTCGGTGAATTGGCCATGCTAAGTTGCCTGTAGTGTTAGGGTGGGTTACTCTTCGGAGGGTCGGTGAGAACGTGTTGGGCCGAAGGGCCTGTTTCCAAGCTGCAGGGAATCTAATCGAAAAGCACCTGGATGGGTGTATGTACAGGAAGAGTTTAGAGGGATACAAGCCAAGTGCTGGCAAACGGGACTAGAGTAATTTCGGATATCTGGTCAGCATGAATGAGTTGGACCAAAGGATCGGTTTCCAGCACTTGGCCTACATCCCCCTCAACCATTCCTATTCATGTCCCCATCCAGATGCCAGTTAAAAGCTGTCATTGTACCAGCCTCCACCACTTCTTCTGGCAGCTCATTCCATACATGCATCACCCTCTGGATGAAAAGGTTGCCCTTTAGGTCCCATTTAAATCTTTCCCCTCTCACCATAAACCCTCTGGTTCTGGACTGTGCAACCTCCAGGGAGATTATTTACCCTATCCATACCCCTCATGATTTTATAAGCCCATATAAGGTCACCCCACAACCTCTGACACTCCAGCGAAAACAGCCCCAGTCTATTCAACCTCTCGGCAACATCCTGGTAAATCATTTCTGGTAGAGAAGTCAATGATTTGGGTTAATACCTGAAACACTGACTTCACTGCTGCTGCTGCCTGGCTTGCTGTGTTCTCCCAGCCTCCTGCTTGCCTACTCTGGATTCCAGCATCTGCAGTTTATTTTTGTCTCTAACGAATGGCAGAGCAGACTCGATGGGCTGAATGGCCTAACTTCTGCTCCAATGGCCTTGCAGGCTTAGGTTTGTGCAGATTGTTTCAGTGGGAATGCGCAGTCCCGGGCTCAATGAGCAGCAGCGTTCATAGAATCACAGAATCCCTACAGTGGGGACACAAGTCCTTCAGCCCAACAAGTTCAAACTGACCCTCTGAAGAGTAACCCACCCAGACCCATTTCCCTACCCTATTACTCGACATTTCCCCTGACTAATACACCACACCTACACATCCCTGAACACTGGGACAATTTAGCTTCGCCAATCCACCCTGCCTGCACACCTTTGGACTGTGGGAGGAAACCGGAACACCCAGAGGAAACCCACACAGGCACAGGAGGAGAATGTGCAAACTCCACACAGATAGTTGCCCCAATAGTGGAATCAAAGCCAGGTCCCTGGCACTGGGAGGCAATGCTACTCACCACTGAGCCACCGTGGGAGTGGGTGCTGTCCAGCAGAAAACAAAACAAGCCCACCAACTCTCCCACTGTCAGACTGGGCAGGAGGTTCAGTCCTGGGGGTGACCCACAGCAGCCTCACCGGCAGAATCCGATTGTTGGGAGCGCTGGTGCCCCCGCTGGTGCCTCTGCAAGTTGCAGGACTGGGTGAAGGCCTTCCCACACACAGGGCAGCTGAAGGGCCGCTTGCCGGTGTGAACCCGCTGGTGCTTCAGTAGGTCAGAGGAATTGCTGAAGGCCTTCCCGCACTCAGGACAAGTGAATGGCCTCTCCCCGGAGTGGACCCGCCGGTGGATCACCACGTGGGAGAAATTGCTGAAGGCCTTCCCACACTCGGGGCAACTGAAGGGCGTCTCCCTGGTATGGACCCACCGGTGGGTCAGCAGGTTGGAGGCATGTGTGAAGGCCTTCCCACACTCAGGACAGCTGAAAGGCCTCTCCCCTGTGTGGACCCGCCGGTGGGTCAGCAGGGCAGAGGAATCGCTGAACCCCTTCCCGCACTCTGGGCAGGCGAATGGTCTCTCCCTGGTGTGGACACTCTGGTGCCTCAGCAGGGAAAAGGCCTGGGTGAAGGCCTTCCCACACTTGGGGCAGCTGAAGGGCTTCTCCCCTGTGTGGACCCACTGGTGGGTCAGCAAGGCGGAGGAACTGCTGAACCCCTTCCCGCACTCTGGGCAGGCAAATGGTCTCTCCCCGGTGTGGACACGCTGGTGCTTCAGTAGGTCAGAGGAATTGCTGAAGGCCTTCCCGCACTCGGAGCAGCTGAAGGGCCTCTCCCCTGTGTGGACCCGTCTGTGCCTCAGCAGGGTGGAGGAACTGCTGAACCCCTTCCCACACTCAGGGCAGGAGAATGGCCTGACCCCAGTGTGACTGCGCCGATGAGCCTCCAGGACAGACGGGACATGGAAGCCTTTCCCACAGTCGCCACACTTCCAAGATTTCTCCACGGGGAGGGATTCCTCGGGTTTCTCCATGGCTGAAGCTTCAGCGGTACACAAACATGTGTACAGTCCCTCCCCACCGTGAATTCCTCTTTCCAGGCTGAATAACTGTTTTAGGTTCCACACTCAGTGCACTGTAACAGTAGGATCTCTCATTCCGTCCCACTGATGCTGAAAACGTACTGAAACAGGGACCAAAAAACTTTGCTCCTTCTCACAGAATCTTAGTCAAAACTCGTTACAGGCCCAATGGACTGAACGACTGTCAGACATTGACTTGAAATTGAGGACAGCAGACGCTTGGGAGTCCGAGTCGAAAAGTGTGGAAAAGCACAGCAGGTCAGGCAGCATCTGAGGAGCAGGAGAGTCGGTGTTTTGGGCATAAGCCCTTCATCTGTTGTTTTTTAAACTTCAGTTTTCATATCAAATACTCTGTAAAAAGAGATTACAAAAGTCATCATTGTCACTGAGAAGGTCTATAGCCTTAAAACTTGTCTTTAAACATTTAGACTCAATGTAATGCTGAATTATAGAACACATTTATTGCACTAGAAAATAGACAGACAGCAAGGCTCAGAAAAGGGGGGATCCGAAAGAATGCAAAAGATAGGGACACCTGGGCTTACCAAGTGATAACAGGATGCTGTAAGACAATTAAGAACGTTTGCCTTAGCATCAGTGAATCTGTATGAACAGGACACCAAGTGATAACATTCACAGCCATTCCCTTGTGAAATTAATGACCGTGTTTGATTCTGACCCTGAAACGAAACTCGGTACTATCAAAAGCTTTGTAATTAACGGTCAGTTGCTGTCAGTTATAATGGATTCTTATACCCCTTGCAAGCAGGGCAGTCCCAGAGAAAATAAATCTTTGCTGTTACAAAACCCTGACCTGAGAGTTCAAAAGGACACCATTTTAGTGCTGAGCCTGTTGAATCCAGTAGAAAATTAACTCTTAGTGCTTAGCTGCTATGGATTGACTTTAATTGCGCTTCGAGACTTTTTGGTGCTTTTGAGTAGCCAATTCTGGTTATGAAATGCAAACTCTGTGAAAGGAAATATTGATAAAGCTTTAACTTACTTGCTGTTTTTACAGACTTTACAGACTGCCCCACTATCAATTCTAACTAATCAGATCTTATGTCTTATTCGAATTTCAATCACAAACTTGAAAAGAAGGCATGTTCCATTCGAAGACGAATGAATCAGTTGAAATGAAACCTCACGGTAACATCTCAGCCTCAGGGACAGAATGATTTAGGGCTTAAAAAGCAGGAGTCTGCTCCCAGCTTAGAAATTATTCTCGGTCGGATATTGAAGAGATTCTTGCACAATGTGTCGGGAAACCATTTTATGATTGAACGTTTGCCCTCCTTACTAAGAAGCTGTTTTATAAAACAACTGTATCTGACATGTGAGCTGTGCGAGGTTATCTTGTGAACTCTCCAATTAGCTGAGACTGATACCTCTTTATGAGAGGAGGTTATCTCGCTCGCAGGCGCCTAACTCAGCTGTTTTTCCCACCTGACGAATGGCTTCGGGCCTGTAGGAGTGATTAGTCAAGCTTCACAGATCTGTCAATGAGCTTTTCTTCCTTATGAATTATTGTCTTTCACTGTTATCTGTCTAATTAAGAACATGCAATTCCTTTTTCAAACTTTTGTAGAAAGGAAGCCACTTTGTATCAATACATTGGAGTCGCCTGCTGGGCATCTGGACAGCTGGTAACCTACTCTCCTAGATTATTAGAACCTAGTTAGTTTAGCTTATAGGTATCAATGTTATGTTGTCACAGTGATGCTATTAGTGAATAAAGGAGATAACTAAAATTATACTAAACTGTCCATAACTAACAAGTTTTTATTCCAGACTTCCAAACAGTACGATTTCCGGGACGAACCAAGAGAGAGGCTTTACAGGTCTGAGTCCACAAGGGATTCCTTGGGCGGTCTCAAATCTTCACTTTCACATCAGTCCAGGGTAGAAATTCACAACAAGCAATTCTTTTTCTGCAGAACAATCTTTTCGTTTGTTATTCTACAAAATTGAAAGCACCATCCCACCCTCTCCCCAACCCCCCATCCATTCTCACTCCACTCTAATTCTCCTGAAGGGTGCTAATTCAGGATCTTACAGGGCCAAAAAAGTAAAAACATCTCTTTTGAATAACACTACCTGAAAGTTCACATCTTTCACAACATTGGGATACTGCTCAGTGTGAGCAGATCTGATTTTGGAAAGCAAAGAAAAACTGTCTAAATTCAGGATAAACCTGCAATACAGCGTCTTTAGAAACGACCAGACCCGGGGTCAAGGCATTGACACCAACACCAGAGAGAAACTCAACATACAGACGTGGCAAACCATCAGTCTTTAATCTTTCAGAATGGGTTGTAGGAATCATTAATATGTAAATCTCAGAACTTCTAACAAATCACCTTCTCGAGATAACTTAAGGTTTGTAACAAAAGGTGACACCTCAGCTCAGACAATGCATTAAAGGTACGAGGTCACAGTCAGTCTGTATCCCAATTTTGAATCTGACAGGTTCGGTTTCCAAAGTGAAATTTACAAACTATTATATGCATTCACTGCCTGCATTGACTGCCAGCATTTTGCGCATTTTTTGAACAAATCAAAGTTTTGCATTAGAAATTGGCTAGCTGAAAGACGACAGAGGGTGGTGGTTAATGGGAAATATTCATCCTGGAGTTCAGTTACTAGTGAGGTACCACAAGGATCTGTTTTGGGTCCACTGCTCTTCATCATTTTATAAATGACCTGGATGAGGGCATAGAAGGTGGGTTCGTAAATTCGCAGATGACACTAAAGGCGGTAGAGTTGTGCATACTGACTAAGGATGTTGGCAGTTACAGAGGGACATAGATAAGCTGCAGAGCTGGACTGAGAGGTTCAAAATGGAGTTTAATGTGGAAAAGTGTGAGGTGATTCACTTTGGAAAGAGCAACAGGAATGAGTGTACTGGGCTCATGGTCAGATTCTTGGTCGTGTAGATGAGCAGAGAGACCTCTGTTTCCAAGTACGTAGATCCTTGAAAGTTACCCAGGTTGATAGGGCTGTTAAGAAGGCATACAGTGTGTTAGCTTTTGTTGGTAGAGGGATTGAGTTTCAGAACCATGAAATCATGCTGCAGCTGTACAAAACTCTGGTGCGGCCAGATTTGGAGTATTGCGTACAGTTCTGGTCACCGCATTATAGAAAGGATGTGGAAGCTTTGGGAAAGGTTCAGAGGAGATTTACTAGGATGTTACCTGGTATGGAGGGAAGGTCTTAGGAGGAAAGGCTGACGGGCGTGCGGCTGTTTTCTTTAGGGAGAAGGTTGAAAGATGACTTAAGTGAGACAGAAGATAATCAGAGAGTTAGGCTGGACAGTGAAAGCCTTTTTCCTTGGATGGCAACGGCTAGCACGAGGGGATATAACTTTAAATTGAGGGGTGATAGATATAGGACAGATGGTCAGAGGTAGTTTCTTTACTCAGTAGTAGAGGTGTGGAACATACTGCCTCCAATAGTAGTAGACTCGCCAACTTTAAGGGCATTTAAATGGTCATTGGATAGGCATCTGAACGAGAATGGAATAGTGTTGGTTAGATGAGCTTCAGATTGGTTCCACAGGTCGATGCAATATTGAGGGCTGAAGGGTCTGCACTGCGCTGTAATGTTCTATGTGTGTAAAAATATAATTCTGCAAATACAAATTCACCCTTTACACTTATATGCATGCATGAGAGAAAGCAAATGTTGATGTCTATGCTGTTTGTCTCTATGTCTATTTTGATAACAAATGCTTTATTTCTGTAAATGTTGTTATAAATCAGAGTTGGGTACTAATAGTTAGATGTAAGGGAGAGAGAATTCCTCCAGTTTGGTACCATAAGAATCCGATCCATCTGAAACTGCTGATGTTTGGACTGTGGGAGGAAACCGGAGCACCCAGAGGTAACCTGCGCAGACAGAAGGGGGAGAACATACCAAAGTTCACACAGACAGTCACGAGAAGGTGGCATCAAATCGCTTCTAACAATTCTCCCACACCCGCAAAACCCTGAACACTGTGGGTAATTTAGCAGGGCCAATCCACCCTAACCTGGGCAAAGATAAAAATCACATGACACCTGTCCAACAGGTTTATTTGGAAGCACTAGCTTTTGGAGCGCTGCTCCTTCTTCAGGTGGTTGTGGAGTATAAGATCATAATACACGGAGTTTACAGCAAAACATTACAGAGTCATGCCACTGAAATGATACATTGAAGAACCCTGGATTGTAAAGTCTTTCATCTTTTAGAATGAGTTGCTGGTGTCATTAATATGTAAATCCCAGAACTTCTAATAAGACACCTACTCGAGATAACTTAAGGTTTTATTAGAAAAGATGACAACTCAACTCAGGCAATGCATTAAAGGTGTGAGGCCAGAGTCTGTCTGTATCCCAGTTTTTGAGTCAGACTGGTTCTATTTCCAAAGTGGAATTTATAAAATATTTCATGTATTGTCTGCCTGCAGATTGTGCATTTTTTGAGCAAAATGCACAATGTATCTGCAAATACAAATACACCCCATAGACGTGTGTGGGTGTGTGTGTGTCGCGTACATGAGAGAGAGAAAAAGTCTAGTTCCATACTGTATTGCATAACAGATGCTTTATTTCTGTTGATGTAAATATTGTTATAAATCATAGCTGGGTGCTAATACTTAGATGTAAGGGAGAGAGAATTCTTCAATTAGGGCACTATAAGAATCCTAGCAGACCCCTATTTCTAGTTTACTTGCCAATGAACAAACACAAACACCTATTTAATTCTAATTTTTCGCTTTTCTGTTATATTTTCTGGTAATATGATTCTGTGTCTGGATGGTTTACAGGCTGGGAGACTGTAGGTTGGACTTTGATTGAGTGAATGTTTTATTGTTCCAGAAGGTGTCAAAGGAGGTTAAAGCTTCAGCAGAAATGAAGCACAGCTGAGAACAGACAACAACTGTGTGGGAACAGGAAGATCAACCAAGGACAAAGAAACCAGAAATCCGAGCTGACACCAGACTACCCTGTGGTCAGTTGCTTTGATTAGCAGTGTCAACCCTCTACCTTTACCTAGCTTCGCATTCGACTTGAATGCCACATCTGCCCTCAATATTTAGGATCCAATCCTTGTCACCCTGAAGCTATGTCTCTGTAAGGAGTCTCAGATCATAATTATTCTCTTCAATGTGAGCAGTCAATTCATTCACTTTTGTTACGTTGCAGCGCTATTACGACACGGGTAACCCCCTCTGCTCAATTAAACCAGCAATATAGAGATGATTCACCCCATGCAGTAATCTGTAAAAGTTCGAGAGGCAAAGAACTATCCCAAAGGTAAATATTTAAAAGTAAACATTTAACAACTTTACTCTTTACGTCCAACAGAGAATTTTAAAACTCACAGAAATGCCCAGTTTTATAGTCCAAACATCGGATCATTTTATTGGTGTTAATATTATCAAAATACTTAATTCAAACTTGATTGGACTTTGGTATTTTGGGGCAAAATTTAAACTGATTGGCCAAATTTAAATTTGTTTGTGCCTCATGGCAACCCAGTTGCTCTATTTGTGTTGACCAAATATTACATTCTCATCTTGTTTAGAACACTTTGTTCTGCTCGATTTTTAAACTCTCTTCAAGGTACAGTACCTCTACACCTTCATAACAAGCACACAGTCAGACACTGACCTTTTAGTTTTATTG
Organism: Hemiscyllium ocellatum; assembly: GCF_020745735.1. Lineage (NCBI taxonomy): Eukaryota > Metazoa > Chordata > Chondrichthyes > Orectolobiformes > Hemiscylliidae > Hemiscyllium > Hemiscyllium ocellatum. The sequence goes on along the minus strand of NW_026867482.1, from coordinate 217,982 downwards.
TTTGTAATCTTTTGAATCCAGTTTTAATTGCTGGTACGTTTATTCTCCTTGTTCCTTTCTATTGTTCTCTGATGTCCATTTTCCACATCACTACATTGCTTATCTACCTTGATTTGGATTGGCCTTACTAAATTGCCCATAGTGCCCAGGGATGTACAGGTTAGGTGGCTTAGCCAATGGGAAATGCTGGGTTATAGTTTCGTCTTAATAGAAGCAGGAGTAGGCCATTTGGCCTGTTAAGCTGCTTCACCATTTATTAAGATCGTGACTGATCTATCCATCATCTCACCTCTTCTTACTTGCATTATCCCGACTACCCTTGATTCCCTGAGGGGTAGGGGCGGGAGCAGGATGCTCTCTGGAGGGGTCAGAATGGACTTGATGGGCTGATTGGCCTGCTTCCACGCTGTAGGACTTCTATGATTTACCGCAGTTGTGTTTGCCTCAGATCACAGCTCCCAGAATCTCCCACCTTCTGCAAATCAAAAGACAAGTCCCCCCCGCCCCAGCCCTCTTGTATGTATGTGATCTAAATGCTTAATCATTTCTAGTGAATACAGCCCACACCTCCTGCTGCTGCCAGTAACCTTTACAATGCTGATGAAATAATGCAATTCCTGCAGTACTGAAAACTGTAAGGCTTCTAACAATACCAGTTACTCATTCACCGCTCCTGATGGATAGCATTGGAAACAAAACATCGAAGGCTAACAGAAATGAGCAGTTTAACTCAAAATTCCACCTAGCCCTTCACTGGGCACCCCAATCAGCACACTGTCCTTACTGCTGGTAAGCCTTAAAGCACTTCACCCCCACAGTGCAATGAATTCCCACATTCCACCAAAATCCTAGAAGTACTCATGTACTCAGTTGCTGTCTCACCAATTAAATATTTCATTGTAACTTCTTCTGCTTCAGTAAAGGCAAAACATCTTTGAAAGCTGCTCTGAAAGTCCACTCTTCACAACAACACTTCTGCTTTCACGCAAGATGATTAAAGTCATACAGCACAGAAACACAGCCTTCAGTCCAACTCATCCTTGCTGACCAGATATCCGAAACTCATCTAATCCCATTTGCCAGCATTTGGCCTGTATCCCTCTAAATTCTTCTTATTCACATACAACGTTTAAAAGGCATCTGGATGGGTAATTGTAGCAGCCTCCCCACTTCCTCTGGCAGCTCATTCCAAACATGCACTACCCTGTGTGAAAAAGTTGTCCCTCAGGTCAGTTTTAGATCTTTCCCCTTTCACGTGAAACCTATGCCCTCTAGGTTTGGAGTCGCCTACCATGGGGAAAAGAGTTTGGTTGTCCAACCTATCCATACCCCTTATAAACTTCTTTAAGGCCACCCATCAGCCTCCAATGCTCCAGGGAAATTATCCCTGGCGTATTCAGCATCTTCCTATCGCTCAAACCCTCCAACTCTGCCTACATCTTTGTAAAGCTTTTCTGAACCCTTTTAAGTTTCACAACATTCTTCCAGAGGGCGGCAACTGGAATTGCACACAGTTTTCTAAAAGTGGCCTAACATGACCTCCCAACCCCTGTACTCAATGCTCTGACCAATAAAGGAAAGTGTACCAAATGCCTTCTTCATTATCCTGTCTCCCTGCAATTCCACTTTCAAGGAATTATGAACCTGCAAGGACACTTTGTTTAGCAACACTCTCCTTTAACTATGTAGGTCGTGCCCTGATTTGCCTTACAAAATGAAACTCCTCACATTTATCTAAATTAAACTCATTCTGCCACTCCTTGGCCCATCAGCCCATCCGATCAATTCTAATTTATATTGAACTTTGTTTCCTCTCTCATCCCCTAAAAGCTGAGAATCTCCATCCTACAATCACTTCCTCCATTCTGACTTTGCTGAACCTAATTCCTGCTGTAACTCATCCTGAAGGGTGTGGTTCATCCTGATTAACAGACTCTCACTCGGGGGAGGTGGAGATCAAATTGAAACAGACAGAATTCTGACTGGCCTGGACAGAGTTCAGGGGAAGATGTTCCTATTGGTAGGAGAGTCTAGGACCTGAGGGCACAGCATCAGAGTAAAAGGAATATCTTTTAGAACAAAGATAAGGTGAAACATTTTCAGCCGGTGAGTGGTGAATATGTGGAATTCATTGCTACAGAAGGCTGTGGAGGCCAGGTCACGGAGTAGATTTCAGATGTAGATAGATGGTTCTTGAGTATCAAGGGGATCGAGGGTTACAGAGAGAAAGTGGGAGAATGGGATTGAGAAACTGATCAGCCAGAACCTAATAGTGGAGCAGCCCTGATGGGCTGAGAGGCCTAATTTCTGCTCCTGTGTTTTATGGTCTCTTGCTGTCCTGGACTAGGAGTGTGCAAATTGGGAGCAGGAATAGGCCATTTAGCCTGTCAGGTTTGCACCAGCATTGAACAGATCATAAGTAGATATGATCTAAAGGGTATAAACAAGGACTGCAGATGCTGGAAACCAGAGTCTAGATTAGAGTGGTGCTGGAAAAGCACAGCAGGTCAGGCAGCTCCTCGGATGCTGCCTGACCTGCCATGAATATACCTACATTCAGGTTAATAGGCTGGAAATTTTTCCACTGGAGCAGAGGAGGATTATAAAATCGTGAGGGGTATAGATGAGGTGAATGGCCAAAATCCTTTCTCTAGGCTGGGAATTCAAGACTACGGAGCAAATTTTGAAAGAAAGAGAGGAGAAAGATTATAAAAGGACATGACGGTCTCCATTTATTCCGTCCCCAAGAGAGTGGTTTGTGTGTGGAATGAATTTCCAGACAAAGGGGTGGATGCAGATACAGTTAGAACATTTAAAAGACATTTGGATTAGTACATGAATGATGAAGTTGATTTTAAATAAATGTGAAGCACTGGATTTTGGAAAAGCAAATCAGAGCAGGACTTATACACTTTATGGTAAAGTCCTGGGGTGTGTTGCTGAACAGAGACCTTGGAGTGCAGGTTCATAGTTCCTTGAAGGTATGCTTTCCTTCATCGATTACAGCACTGAGTAAAGGAGTTGGGAGGTAGGTGAACCTCTAAGGGGAGCCTTTTCACACAATAGTGCATATATGAAATGACCAGCCAGAGGAAGTGGTGGAGACTGGTATAATTACAGAATTTAAAAAGGCATTTGGATTGGTCTATAATAGAAGGGATATGGGCCCGGGGCTGGCAAATAGACTACATTAGGATAACTGGTAGGCATGGACAAATTGAACCGAAGGGTCTGTTTCTGTGCTGTACATCTCTATGACTCCAATATAAAAGATTCAGAGGGATATAGGTTTAACACAGGCAGGTGGGTCCAGTTTAGTTTGAGAACATAGTCAGCGTGGATTAGTTGGACTGAAGGGTCTGTTTCTATAACTGATTTGTACTGGTCTTGCCTCCCCCATAACCATCACTTCTTTGTTGTTCGAAAATCAGATGAACTCAGCCTTGGATATATTCAGTTACTCCCAAACTGCAGGAAGGCGTCCCCACTTCTCAACTCAATTCTTCTTGCTAATATCCCACTTGCCTTGCTCACTATTGCTGCACTTGTCTGACAACTTGCACTGACTGGATTAGAAGGACGCAGAGACTCCTTTGTACATCCACACATCATTTCTGATGCAAGGCTCGAGCCTGAAATGTCAATTCTCCTGTATTTTCCATTGAAAAAAGACCTGGACTAACTTTCCCAGAGTCTCTCCCCTCCCTGGATTCACTCCGTTTCCCTTCAGTTCCTGAATGGAAAAGGGGTTGAGAAAAGAGCGTGCTGTACTCACAGATGTTGGAGAGAGGAAGGAAGTTGCAGTCTGGGGTGAAGCTCAATCTTCATTCAGAGAGAGAGGAACAGCAGCAGCAACTTCAGAAGTTCATGGTCCTACTTCCGCATCCAGACAATGGGTTTGCTGTGATCGGCAGGAGGACCAGTCTCCATCCGGTCCTCCAGAGCTTCTCATTGGTCCATCAAAACAAGATCACAGAGTGTTTCCGCCTTTTGCGTGAGTATGCGTAATGTTTTGCTGACACCGTGGAACATGCGCACTGGGTTGCTGACACCGAGTAGCATGCGCAGTACGGAGATGTTGGCATTACTGACAGATTTTCAAAGTTAAAATTCACACAATGCCAGGTTTTAGTCCAACAGGTTAATTTGGAATCACTAGTTTTCGAAGCGCTGCTTCTTCATCGGTTGGTTGTGGAGCAGAATCATAACACACAGACTTTATAGCAACAGGATTGCAGTGTCATGAGATGTAATATTAAACAACTTCAGCTGACCTCTACCATCTTTTAGAATGACCATGTTAGTTTTGATTCCTACATCTGTAAATCCCAGAACTTTTCAAAAGTTACGTTCTCAAGATAGCTTTTAACAATAGGTGTCATCTCAATCAGATAATGCATTGAAGGTGTTAAGTTAAAGTCTGTCTGTGTCCCAATGTTAGGTCAGACGGATTCTATTTCTATCGTGGTATTACAGAATCTTACGTTTATGCGTTTTTCTGCAAAATAAAATGCGATTCTGCAAGTACAAATTCAACCCACAAATTTGTGTGTGTGTGCGCGCAGGAGAAACCGAGTGATCATGTGTGTGTGAGAGAGTATAATGGGGTATAAGTCTGTGTGAGGGTGTATGTGAGTGAGTGAGTGAGTGAGAGAGAGAGAGAGTGTAGTGGCGTCACCTGTAGTGTGACATGAACCTACAGTCCTGGTTGAGGCCACCTCCATGGATTTTGAACTTGGCTATCAGTCTCTGCTCAGCCACTTTCCTTTTTTGCCTATCCTGAAGTCTACCTTGAAGGATGGTCACCCGAAGGTCCAAGGTTCAACTGGGAGGGAACACTCCTAGCTGGTGATTGTTGTGCAGTGTCCGTTCATTTGTTGCTGTAGCCTCTGCTCGGTCTCACCAATATACCAAGACTCAGGGCATTGTTGCCTGCAACGTATGAGGTAAACAATGCTGGCTGAGTCACATGAGTACCTGCTGCACTCATGGTGGGTGGTGTCCCCATGTGTAATGGTGGTAAGCGTGTCAACACTCTGATACGTCTTTCATCATCTGCCGTGACAGAGTTGTATCGTGTTGTCCTGAAGGCTAGGTGATTTTCTGCGAACAATTATCTGTGTAAAGTTTAGTGGTTGTTTGAAGGCGAGAAGTGGAGTCATGGGGAAGGTCTTGGCGAGGTGCTCATCCTCATCAATAATGTGTTGCAGGCTGCGAAGAATGTGGCGTAGTGTTTCGGCTCCTGAGAAGTACTGGACAACAAAGGGTACCATTTTGGTTGCAGCTCATGTCTGTCTCCTAAAGGAAGTCATTACAGTTTCTTGCTGTGACACATTGGAACTGGCAGTTGATGAGTTGAGCATTGTACCCCGTTCTAATGAGAGCACGTTTGTGTACTTCAAAGTGTCTGTCATGTTCCTCCTCACCTGAACAGATCCTGTTTATGTGAAGGGCTTGTCCAGAGGGAATGGCTGTTTTAATATGTTTCACTAGAGAAGTGTAGCACTGTCAGGTTATCCGTGGGTTTGCGGTGTAGAGAAGTGCTGAGATATCCATCCTTGATAGAGCTGCATGTGTTCAAAAATGAGACAGATACTAAATAGTGTGACGAGTGTGATGGTGGGATGAAACTTGTTAATACCACAGGATCGTTGTTTCAGTGACTCCTCACCTTGGGTCCAGAGGAAGAAATGTCATTCATATATCTAGTGTATATTGTTGGTTGGAGGTCCTGTGCAGAAAAAAAGCCTTGTTCGAAACTGTGCATGAAGCGTTGGCATACTGGGGTGCAAATTTGGTCCCCATGGCTGTTCCATGTGTCTGGATGAAGAACTGGTTGTTAAAGGTGAAAATGTTGTGGTTGAGAATGAAGCGGATGAGTTGTAGGACAGTGCTCAGAGATTGGCAGTTGTTGGTATTGAGTACTGAGGCTGTTACCGTGATGCCATGATCGTGAGGAATGCTGGTGTAGAATACTGACATGTTCACGGATTCAACTCGTCTGTGGATGCTGAGCTTCTGGAAGGATTGGATCAGAAGTCTTGATGAATGCTGTCAGTTCACGGTTGTGCTCTTTGGTCAGATCTTCTGGTAGTTGCCTGTCGTGTTCCTGTTCAGTTGTTTGTACACTTCCTTGCAGAACTGAAAATGTGTTGCTGGAAAAGCGCAGCAGGTCAGGCAGCATCCAAAGAGCAGGGGAATCGACATTTCTGGCATGAGCCCTTCTTCAGGAATGAGGAAAGTGTGTCCAGCAGGTTAAGATAAAAGGTAGGGAGGAGGGACTTGCGGGAGGGGCATTGGAAATGCGATAGGTGGAAGGAGGTCAAGGTGAGGGTGATAGGCCGGAGAGGGGGTGGGGACGGAGATGTCAGGAAGAAGATTGCAGGTTAGGAAGGCGGTGCCGAATTTGAGGGATTTGACTGAGACAAGGTGAGGGGAGGGGAAATGAGGAAACTGGAGAAATCTAGGTTCATCCGTTGTGGTTGGAGGGTTCCTAGGCGAAAGATGAGGTGCTCTTCTTCCAGCCGTCGTGTTGCTATGGTCTGACGATGGAGCCCCAGGACCTGCATGTCCTTGGTGGAGTGGGAGGAGGAGTGGAAGTGTTGAGCCACGGGTGGTTGGGTTGGTTAGTCCGGGTGTAGGTTGGTGGGGTGGTAGGTGAGGACCAGTGGGGTTCTGCCCTGGTGGCGATTGGAGGGGCGGGGCTCAAGGGCGGAGGAGCGGGAAGTGGAGGAGATGCAGTGGAGGGCATCATCGATCACGTCTGGGGGGAAATTGCGGTCTTTGAAGAAGGTGGCCATTTGGGTTTTACTGTATTGGAACTGGTCCTCCTGGGAGCAGATGCGGCGGAGACGAAGAAATTAGGAGTATGGGATGGCGTTTTAAAAAGACATGAGGGGCACCTTTTTATTTTAAGACAGAGAATAGTTCTCATGTGGTATCAATGTCCAGAGGAGGTGGTGGATGCAGGTACAGTTACAGTGTTTAAAAGACATTTGGATAAGTACATAGAGTCATAGAGATGTACAGTATGGAAACAGACCCTTCGGTCCAACCCGTGCCTGCTGACCAGATATCCCAACCCAATCTAGTCCCACCTGCCAGCACCCGGCCAATATCCCTCCAAACCCTTCCTATTCATATACCCATCCAAATGCCTCTTAAATGTTGCAATTGTAATAGGAAAGGTTCAGAGAGTCTGGACCAAACACTGGCAGGTGGGACTAGTTTAGTTTCAGAACACAGTCAGCATGGACTAGTTGGACTTAATGGTCTGTTTCTGTCCTGTATGACCCTGTAACTGTTCTATACTGGTCTTAAAACCAGTTTCTCACCTTCCCCAATACCCATCCACTTTGTTCTTCAAAGTCAAATGAACTCAGCGTTGAATACATTCAATGACTGATCTAACTGCAGGAAGACATCGCCACTTGTGAACCCAACTTCTCTTGCTAATATATCACTGGCCTTGCTGATTGCTTGCTGCTCCTGTCTGACAACAGACAGTGACTGGTGTAGAAGGACGCTGAGGCCCCTCTGTCCATCCACACATCATTCCTGATGAAGGGCTCGTGCCCAAAACATTGACTCTCCTCCTCCTCAGTTGCTGACTGACCTCCTGTGCTTTTCCAGCGCCACACTTTTCAACTCTGATCTCCATCATCTCACTTTCGCCACATCTCAACAAATCACCATTTAAACAATGCGCCTCTTCTCTGCGTTTTTTAATATCAAAAGCTTTAGATTGTGTCAATTCATTTGCCATGTGTTTGCAAATTGAGACACAGACCTGGATCAACTTTTCCAGAGTCTGTCCCCTCCCCCACGCCTCAATTCACTCTTTCCTTTCAGTTGCTGCATGTAAACAATTGAACCCCAGAATGAAACAAAAAATGGAAAAATTGGTCATAAACAGACTGTTGTACTTACAAAAGTGAGACAGAGGAAGGAAGTTACAGTCTGGGGTAAAGTTCACAGAGGAAGGAGGAGCAGCAGCTTCAGAGCTCACGGTCCAATCGCCACATTTCGACAATGGCCGGCTCTGATTGGCAGGAGGACCAGTCTCTTTCCGGTCCTCCAAGGTTCTTCATTGGTGAATGGAAAGGAGCTGACGCACAGTTTCTGCGGGCACCAAGGAATGTGCGCAGTGCTTTGCTGACACCGCGGAGCATGCTCAGTATGCAGGAAGTTGTTACAGATTTTAAAGTTAAAAATCACAAAACACCTGGTTAGAGTCCAACAGACTGATTTGGAAGCACTAGCTTTCAGAGCGCTGCTCCTTCACCGGGTGATTGTGGAGTGTAAGATCGTAAGACACAGAATTTATGATCTTATACTCCACCACCGCCTGATGAAGGAGCGGCGCTCCGAAAGCTAGTGCTTCCAAACAAGCCGATTGGACTGTAACCTGCTGTTGTGTGATTTTTAACTTGGTACACCCCAGTCCATCACGGGCACCTCCACATCATGACAAATTTTAAGTGTCCAACTGCGAATACGAGAGAAAAATACCAAAGCAATTTTTTGTCGAAATGTTTTTCCCCTGTGCCTTGACATGTTATTCCTTTTGCATTTTGTCTGGCTGCTCAATGTTTCTGTCCTTTCCCCAGGGTAGAGGTATTCCAAAACTACAGGGTATAGGTTTAGGGTGAGGGGAAAAGATTTTAAAAGATTTAAAAGACTAAGAATATAACATACATCCCTTACAGTGCGAAGGTGAGGACTGCAGATGCTGGAGATTAGGGTCGAGACTGTGTGCTGGAAAAGCACAGCAGGTCAGGCAGCATCTGAGGAGCAGGATATTCGATGTTTTGGGCAAAAACTTCATCAGAAAATAGCCATGGGGAACTGGCTTAATCGAGTGGGTCTGGGTGGGATGCTGTTGGGAAGGTCGATGTGATGGCCTGCAGGGATGATATGCCTTAGCCATGCTTATATTGAAAAAGGATTGCCTTAAATCTGCTATGGGACGAGTGGGTTCCAGTTCGTGGGACACTGACACCAGTCCTGGGAAAGGTGGGATTTGTGCTGTCTCTCGCTTCACATTCTGCCCCTTGTCCATTTTCTCCCCACCCACTGCCCCCTGCCCTTTCTCCCCGTTTCACACTGCACCCCGATTCTCTCCCCAACCCTCTGAACCCCGGTCATTCTCTACTCCCCAACCTCTGCCCCTCTCCATTTCTCTCCCTTCTCCACCACCACCAGTGCCCCCGCCCATCCTTTCTCGTGCCTCAGCCCTCTTTGATCTAGTGGCCGAGCAGAGGCTGATAGCCAAGTTTAGAACACATGAGGATGGCCTCAGCCGAGACACTGGGTTCATGTCACACTACAGGAGACCCACCTACACAATACACTCACACACACAAGCACACTCTCTTACATACTCACACGCTCATGCAGACCCTCTCTGATAGACCTGCTCTCTCTCAGATACGCAGTAATACATCCCCACACTCAAACTCACGCACACACCATCTCACATGCTTATATTCCATCACACACACACACACACACACACACACATCATATCCAGCATGCACACGCAAACTCACCCACTCTCTCTCATGCATGCACTCACATATAGAAGTCTTTGGGGTGAATCTGCGTTTGCAGGATTACATATTTGGAAATAGAACCAGTCTCACTCAAGATAAGAATGCAGACAGACCCTACCCTCACAGCTTTCATGCATTGTCTGACCTGAGGTGTCACCACCTTTTATTGAACCTTAGGTTACCTGGAGAATGTGACTTTTAAAAAGTTCTGGGGTTTACAGATGAATGAATCGAAATCTACAACCCGTTTTAAAAGATGAAAGACTCAACAGCAATCTAGGTTTCTTCAATATATCATTTATGTTGCATAACACTATAATCTTTTATTCTATATTCTGTGTCTTATGATCCTCCTCCACAGAACCACAGGTCCAAGGAGATCTGTCCCAACTTTCCAATCTACCTTCATTGTTGACACTCCTCAGGCACGGCACCATTCACGTCAACCTGTTCATACCCTGAGACCAACGAGCTACATGCCATGGGCGCAGCCAGCTCCAGAAGCAGCTGAGACTTGCTCAGTATGAAATACATTGTACATTGCTCCCAGAATTTCAAGCAGCAACGAGTTTCAAGAACATCTGCTTTTCAATCTGTCTCCCTGTTCCCAGGACACTGCTGTTTGTCCCGTCCCCAGGGACCGGGCTCTCTCCACTAGCGGATAATTGATCCATTTTGTTTCTACTTGCAAGCTGTGCTGGTGGAAGGCAGAGCCCATTCGCTCTTCTGCTCCCTCTCACTATCACATGGGGTAGGAGACGTCATTGACACGAATGCATCAAATGACAACTTTGAACTTGTTCCAAAGGTCTGTTATGGGAGAAATGGAAAGGTGATGTGCTATCGGGACAGACAGAAATGGACACCGGAGAGTCTTCCCTCAGGTAAATTGATACGAGTGCCTTCTTGCGCAGCCTGTTTGGTGTTCAGAATTTGCCTTGACACAGCAATCCTGCAGAAAGTATTTTGTTACACGGGCGTCTGTTACTTTACCGCAGGAAATGGACAAAAACAGCAAGTCATGTGTTTCAACTTCACCAGTTCATTACCATCCTGAGAGAAGAGGTTTCACATGAGGTCAGAACACACCGACAGAAGAGCACGAAACAACTCAGAGCTCCACAAGGGAGCCAGCGCAACAGTGGAAATCTGACCCGAACCACTCTCTGCACGAAAACGTCCTTTATAATGTCATTTTATCTTCCTTTTTCTCGGTCCCACATGACTTGGAAAACTTCGGTTCTCTGAGGAAAGCTGACCCAATTTTGCAAACTACCTTCATTGCTGACATTCCTCAAACACCGCACAGCTCACGTCAACCTGTTCAACACTATCTCCAACCATTTCACTTCCGTGTTTTCAGCCTCGTTCGTACTCCAGACAGCCCAACCTCGTTTCATCAAGGTGCTTTTTGAGAGCCCCAAGTGTCCCAGATGAAGAGAATCCGAGTGAAACCTTCACTCACTGAGAGTCATCCCCACGACCCTGAGCTGAGGGCCTGCAGGCAATCCAACACGGAAGGGAAGGTTAAAACTCGTCTCTGACACCCGAGCGGCCAGTGACAAGCATTACCCTCCTCACCATAGGATACAGAGAACAGGAGAAGACCACGCAGATCTCCACAAGTGTATCAACTCGACTGTGCACATTGGATCAGTATATCACTGTGAAATATTTATGCCCCAAGCTTTTTTCGGAAGCAGATGAGAAGGCGAGGTGCAGAACAGAGCGCTTTTATACGGGAAAGCTGCTAAAGACGACATTGAGTGAATAGGAGAGAATGGGTTATGGTCCCAACACACACCCGTTGTGCCAGGGGTTACACTTCGGGTCCACTCTTCCTTCAATCGCAACACCCCACACCCACCTCCCATTGTGCCAAGTCACTTTCGCCTGCAACCGCCGAATGTGTAACACCTGCCCATTTACCTGCCCCCTCCAGAATATCCAAGGGCTCAAACATACCTGCCAGGTGAAGCAGCACTTTTGCCACAACCTAGTCCACTGCATTCACTGCTCGCAGTGTCGTTTCCCCAATGTAGCATGAAGCATAAACTAGGTGACTGCTTCGCAGAACATCCCGGTTCTGCCCGGAGGAAAAAGGCCCTGACCTGGCGGTTGTCTGCCACTTTAACACATCACCCTGTTCCCTGGCCAACATCTCTGTCTCAGGCTTGCAGCAGTGTTCTAGCTCCAGATGAAAGAACAACACCTCATTTTCCACTTGGAGACCTTCCAGCCCTCCGGTCTTCAATATCGAGTTCCAGAACTTTAGGGCTTGAACTCCCCCATGTCCTTGACCCCTACCACACAAACGACTCCTTGTTATCACCTCGTCTGCTATGACACACTACGTATTGTTAGCCACTAACAGTCTCCATGAACAGTTATTCGCCCTCTCACGCGGATCGTTATTCACTCCTACGTCCTTCCTATTGTTCTCTCCCTGTGCTGGCGGCAAACACAGCAATGTACATTGGAGACTCTGAGCCAGCTGAAACTTGCTCAGTGTGAAGTACATTCCACATTGCTCCAAGAATTGCAAGCAGCAAAGCGTTTCCAGAAAATCTGCTTGCCATTCTGTCCCCGGGGCGCTGATGTTTGTCTCATCCCCAGGAACTGGACTATCTCCACTGGTAGATAATTAAACCAGTTTATTTCTACTTGCACGTTGTTCTGGGAGGAGGGGGGGGGGCGGATTTAGGGTTGGTGGAGGGTAGAGTCCATTCGCTCTTCTGCTCTCTCTCTCTCTCTTTCTCCCTCTCTCCCTGAAACCCTTGGGGTGAGAGGTGTCAGTTATACTAACGCGGGGAACATGAACAACTTTGATTGTGAACTTTCTCCAAAGGTCTGTTATCGGAGAGATAGAAAGATGCTGTGCTGGCAGGACAGAAAGAAATGGACACCGAGGACTCTTCGCCCAGGTAAATTCACATTGTTGTGCATCCTTGTTGGTGTTCAGAAATCGTCTTCACGCAGCAATCTTACGGAAAGTCTATTGCAAAGTGGGCATCGCTTTCTTTGTTGCTACCGCGCAGCAGTTAACATCTGAGCCCCAAGTGTCGCAGATGAAGAGAATCCGAGTGAAACCTTCACTCACTGAGAGTCCTCCCCACGGCCCTGAGCTGAGGGACTGCAGGCAGTCCAACACGGAAGGGACAGTTAAAAATGAACCAGTTTTGCTCCCTCAGCCTCTCTGTCCCAGAGACAGGCAGTGGGACGGCATAAACACGTAGCACCATTCTCGAGTAGACACAAGCCGTTCAGCCCATCGAGTCCACGGCGACTGCCTGTCTCTCTCTCTCTGAGGTTACTCACAATCGGTGGGATCCGTCCGAATCGTTGGGGAACTGTGTCTGAGTCGTGATGAGGTATTTGACATGCTTGTCATTCACGTCTGAACCAGGGTGGCGAATCACTGCAGGGAATGGACGAAAACGCAAGGCATTTGTTTCAACTTGACCAGCTGATTGGCATCGCAGAGAACTGGTTTTGCGATTCAGTTCAGAGAAAACTGCTGAAGAACAGAATGCCACTGAGACTTCTAAAACCATGCCCCTTGAATGGAGTGGAGTTGGCGAGTGCACGGATATGCTACATGCCATTCAGAAGAGAGCGCCGATCCAAAGGAAAGCAGCTCGAGGTAGCATTGAACAATAGTAGAGGACGGTTTCGATCCAACGACCACGCTCCCGCTGCGCCACTCTGCTTGTGTGACCGCTGCCCACAGAGCACTTCAGGTTTTCATCTGGCACGCGGCATGCACGTTCGAGACTGATGTCAAAGACCTCCGCTGCTGTCGTGTAAAATGCTGTTTCGCAGACGTATGGAGGCTGTGTAAATAGAAACGTTTTTACTAAATTCCCACATTCTGTTGGTCGAACTGTGATTTCACACTGAATCACAGCATGTGTCGCAGCGCAGACGGAGGCCATGCGGCCCACCTTCGCTCTGCTGGTTCTACACTTAAGTCAACGTGTGTCTCTATTCGTTTCATTCTCTCGCCTTCCCAGCGTAAATCTGCACATCTGACAAGAAACAGAGCCATCACGAACAGTTTGCTTTTGAACTGGAGAAGGTTTCTCGTGAAATTAGCTTGAGGCTCGAGGTATGCAAGGTCAACATAACTTAGGTAAAACACGCAAACACTTGCCTCTTTAGCAGACAGTGAAAGGATTACAAGACGCAAATTAAACATTTTCGACAAGTGATACAGGGGACTGGGAAGATAAGTATTATAAACTGTGAACACCAATGTTCTGGAGCACAATACTTACATTCAAAGACCGAAAACATCCAGGTCCTGACTAATCAGATTGCATTGTGGTACTTTTCTGCAAAACTTCCACTTGTAATGTCCTACAAAAGAGTGACAAAACCCATCCCTGTCAGCCCAGGATAGAAAATCCGAAGGGATGAACGTTTGCTTATTTTCTGAAGACTCACAAAGCCAAGACTGGGTTTTGGTGATTGTTTCCTTTCCACTCCCAGGAGCCGCAGTGGTTGGGGCGGTGGGTTGGGAAAAGTAAAACGTGCCCGTCAGCAGCGTGTGGGGTTATTTCAGCTTCCTCTCATCTGACAACGCTGTGACTTGACTCCGATGTTCTCAGAGATATTTATTGACGCGAGACAATGAGAAGATTCTCATTCCCGCAGATCGGGAATTCAAACCGTTTGCCGGCTTCAGGACAATGAGAAAGATTAATTGGGGTGTGTGAAGAAGCTGTGAGCTGCATTTCAAACAGTTAGGTGGACTCAGATGCGTCATCCATTGCGCCCCGGCCCTTTGCGTATCTTACGCCACCATGCTGCAGAGTTCTGACGTTAACACGGACATGCGCAGCAATGGGAACAGTCACAAGGTCAACAACCAAAGATAATCAGCGTCACTGCTTCCCTTCCACAGTCACAACTTTGTGAAGCAGTATCTTTCACTGGCAAAGGAAACACCCTTGTCCTCAGGTGCCTGCTTCATTTCGATCACGATTTCCAGCCCCTCACTGTTCTAGTCTCATTTCCAAACACTTGGCTCATAGCCTCAAAAGAAGCTCTGCGTGTATCTGCTTGTTCCACCCGAACAGGCAGTGGGTTACAGTTTCCCACCACTCCCAATGTGAGTGAAATATTTTTCCCCCTCCACTGATTTGAATCTTAAAGAAGAAGCCGGGAAGCAAGCTCCCTTTCTTTTCGACGACATTTCACATTTTGTAGTCGGCAGGGTTCACACCTGCGTGGGGAAAGCGCAATGGATTTCAAGTCCATCGCATTAACCACTCCGCCCACGAATACAGAACCACACTGACAGCTTCACTTCCCAGGTCTGTCTGCCTGTGGAGCAGAGAAAGAGTGAATTATCGCAGAGTTTGTTTGAATCCAATCATTTCACAGTGATTCGAAAGGGTTAAATATCTGCACATGGCGAGTCTAGGTGTTTCATCGCAAAAGATGAAATGAACTTTCAGTCAAAAACAAAACACGAGACTGCAGGAGGAACTGAGAAGGTCAGGCAACATCGGTGGAATGAGAATCAGAGACAGCGTTTCAGAATTCCGTTTTCTCCGACAGGTACTGTCGAGTTTCTCTTTTTGTCTCGGCTTCTCAGCATCCGCATTCCCTCACGACAGACATGCATTCAATCCAGAAACCCCTTTGGGGAAAGGATTTCTGCTTGGGGAACATTTTCCTGAGCCCGTTAAAAGCGGACGGACTCAAAGCCAAGAACGGGCAGCAAGCACGCCGCCCCTGGGTGGGCTCGAACCACCAACCTTTCGGTTAACAGCCGAACGCGCTAACCAATTGCGCCACAGAGGCAGGTGCGAGTGTGGGCTGCACCATCGCTTAGGGGAGGCTGTTAGTGAGTTCATAATTCAGCCGGCCCCGCCGAGAATTACAATTGTCGTCTATCAGTTTTACTTTTACATAATAAAGCCTGGGACATTCATTGTGGAGACACCGGGGACAGTCTGCAGACACATCCATGTCACGAGGAACTAGCTTTGTGCTCCGGGGCCGTCGCCCTTCCAGCCTTTCAGTGTTTTGCCTGTTCCCGAGTTCTCTCATTGGCTCGGAGGAGAGAAGGGGTTTGAATTCCTGATGTGCAGGAACGACAATTCTTTCAATGTCTCAGATCAGTTCATACCCCGAGAACATCAGAGTCAATCTCCCGGCCTCTACAACAAGAGGACGTTGTCTGGACTGTCTCTGGACAATCGTTAGGATGAATGTAGATTGGTAAATGTATTTGGTGACAGTTCTGTTCTAGCCCTGTGAGCGGAACGTGGATCTGAAGGAATAAAAGGGTCATTAACAACATCGATCTGAAATTGGATACGTGACAAGAAACAGAGCCATCACTAACAGTTTGCTTTTGAACTGGAGAAGGTTTCTCGTGAAATTAGCTTGAGGCTCGAGGTATGCAAGGTCAACATAACTTAGGTAAAACACGCAAACACTTGCCTCTTTAGCAGACAGTGAAAGGATTACAAGACGCAAATTAAACATTTTCGACAAGTGATACAGGGGACTGGGAAGATAAGTATTATAAACTGTGAACACCAATGTTCTGGAGCACAATACTTACATTCAAAGACCGAAAACATCCAGGTCCTGATTAATCAGATTGCATTGTGGTACTTTTCTGCAAAACTTCCACTTGTAATGTCCTACAAAAGAGTGACAAAACCCATCCCTGTCAGCCCAGGATAGAAAATCCGAAGGGATGAACGTTTGCTTATTTTCTGAAGACTCACAAAGCCAAGACTGGGTTTTGGTGATTGTTTCCTTTCCACTCCCAGGAGCCGCAGTGGTTGGGGCGGTGGGTTGGGAAAAGTAAAACGTGCCCGTCAGCAGCGTGTGGGGTTATTTCAGCTTCCTCTCATCTGACAACGCTGTGACTTGACTCCGATGTTCTCAGAGATATTTATTGACGCGAGACAATGAGAAGATTCTCATTCCCGCAGATCGGGAATTCAAACCGTTTGCCGGCTTCAGGACAATGAGAAAGATTAATTGGGGTGTGTGAAGAAGCTGTGAGCTGCATTTCAAACAGTTAGGTGGACTCAGATGCGTCATCCATTGCGCCCCGGCCCTTTGCGTATCTTACGCCACCATGCTGCAGAGTTCTGACGTTAACACGGACATGCGCAGCAATGGGAACAGTCACAAGGTCAACAACCAAAGATAATCAGCGTCACTGCTTCCCTTCCACAGTCACAACTTTGTGAAGCAGTATCTTTCACTGGCAAAGGAAACACCCTTGTCCTCAGGTGCCTGCTTCATTTCGATCACGATTTCCAGCCCCTCACTGTTCTAGTCTCATTTCCAAACACTTGGCTCATAGCCTCAAAAGAAGCTCTGCGTGTATCTGCTTGTTCCACTCGAACAGGCAGTGGGTTACAGTTTCCCACCACTCCCAATGTGAGTGAAATATTTTTCCCCCTCCACTGATTTGAATCTTAAAGAAGAAGCCGGGGAGCAAGCTCCCTTTCTTTTCGGCGACATTTCTCATTTTGTAGTCGGCAGGGTTCACACCTGCGTGGGGAAAGCGCAATGGATTTCAAGTCCATCGCATTAACCACTCCGCCCACGAATACAGAACCACACTGACAGCTTCACTTCCCAGGTCTGTCTGCCTGTGGAGCAGAGAAAGAGTGAATTATCGCAGAGTTTGTTTGAATCCAATCATTTCACAGTGATTCGAAAGGGTTAAATATCTGCACACGGCGAGTCTAGGTGTTTCATCGCAAAAGATGAAATGAACTTTCAGTCAAAAACAAAACACGAGACTGCAGGAGGAACTGAGAAGGTCAGGCAACATCGGTGGAATGAGAATCAGAGACAGCGTTTCAGAATTCCGTTTTCTCCGACAGGGACTGTCGAGTTTCTCTTTTTGTCTCGGCTTCTCAGCATCCGCATTCCCTCACGTCAGACATTAATTCAATCCAGAAACCCCTTTGGGGAAAGGATTTCTGTTTGGGGAACATTTTCCTGACCCCATTAAAAGCGGACGGTTTCAAAGCCAAGAACGGGCAGCAAACACACCGCCCCTGGGTGGGCTCGAACCACCAACCTTTCGGTTAACAGCCGAACGCGCTAACCAATTGCACCACAGAGGCAGGTGCGAGTGTGGGCCGCACCATCGCTTAGGGGAGGCTGTTAGTGAGTTCATAATTCAGCCGGCCCCACCGAGAATTACAATTGTCGTCTATCAGTTTTACTTTTACATAATAAAGCCTGGGACATTCATTGTGGAGACACCGGGGACAGTCTGCAGACACATCCATGTCACGAGGAACTAGCTTTGTGCTCCGGGGCCGTCGCCCTTCCAGCCTTTCAGTGTTTTGCCTGTTCCCGAGTTCTCTCATTGGCTCGGAGGAGAGAAGGGGTTTGAATTCCTGATGTGCAGGAACGACAATTCTTTCAATGTCTCAGATCAGTTCATACCCCGAGGACATCAGAGTCAACCTCCCGGCCTCTACAACAAGGGGTCGATGTCTGGACTGTCTCTGGACAATCGGTAGGATGAATGTAGATTGGTAAATGTATTTGGTGACAGTTCTGTTCTAGCCCTGTGAGCGAAACGTGGATCTGAAGGAATAAAAGGGTCATTAACAACATCGATCTGAAATTGGATACGTGACAAGAAACAGAGCCATCACTAACAGTTTGCTTTTGAACTGGAGAAGGTTTCTCGTGAAATTAGCTGGAGGCTCGAGGTATGCAAGGTCAACATAACTTAGGGAAAACACGCAAACACTTGCCTCTTTAGCAGACAGTGAAAGGATTACAAGACGCAAATTAAACATTTTCGACAAGTGATACAGGGGACTGGGAAGATAAGTAATATAAACTGTGAACACCAAAGTTCTGGAGTACAACACACACATTCAAAGACTGAAAACATCCAGGTCCTGATAAATCAGATTGCATTGTGGTGCTCTTCTGCAAAACTTCCACTTGTAATGTCCTACAAAAGAGTGACAAAGCTCAGGATAGAAAATCTGAAGGGATGAACGTTGGCTTATTTTCTGAAGATTCACAAAGCTAAGACTGGGTTTTAGTGATTGTTTCCTTTCCACTCCCAGGAGCCGCAGTGGGGGAGAAAAACACCATCTGATTCACTCCTGTCCCTTTTTAGTGAAGGAAACTGCCGTTGCAGGAAAGGGTCCACTCAGTCATCCCAGCTGCATGCTTTACCTGGCTGTACCAGGGATTCAGTAACAAACGGACATTTCAGCTGACCAACAAAGAAAGTGGGGTCGGGGGGCTGGGTGCACTTTGAGCTGGAGGTGTTTTCTTTTAAAAGCACTTATTGTATACCTTTTTTCCTGGGGAATTCTGAAGCTGTAATAAAATAAGGTCGTAGTAAAGGTTACCTGAACATACCGCCAGGTTCAGACTCTGCGAGGTCCAACAGGTTTTTGTTTTAAAGCTGCTCATTTCTTTCAGCCTCCAGCACTAGTGTCATGTCTCAGAAGGATCAGTGAATGAGTAGCTAATCTTGTTAGAAATTGTATATTTTTCAGGACTACAGGTTCATTGTTTCATTTGCATTGCAAAGTTTACTGGCAACAGTTTGAGGTGTGGGCTGTATTCACTGGAAATAAAGTTTTAAAATCTCACAAACACCAGGGTATAGTCCAACAGGTTTATTTGGAGGCACTGGGTTTCGAAGTGCTGCTCCTTCATCAGGTAGCTGTGGAGTAGGATCACAAGGCACAGAATATAGTGCAAAAAGATTATAGTGTCATGCAACATAAGTGATGAATTGAAGAAACCTAGATTTCTGTTAAATCATTCATCTTTCAAAATGGATTGCAGATTTCGGCTAATTAATCTGTACATTCCAGAACTTCTTTTAAGTCACGTTTTCCAGGAAACTTAATGTTTTATAAAAGGAGGTAGCACCTCACGTCAAACAATGCATGAAAGCTGTGAGGTTAGAGTCTGTCTGTAACCCAATCTTGAGTCAGACTGGTTCTACTTCCAAATATATAATCCTGCAAATGCAAATTCACTCCAAATGCGTGAGTGCGTGCATGAGAGAGAGAGTGTGTGTGTAAGTGCGTGTGCATGCTGGGTAAAGTGTGTGTGTGAGATGGAATATAATCATGTGCGAAGATGTATGCATTGGTGTGAGTGGAGGGACATATTATTGTGTGTCTGAGAGAGAGCATGTCTACCGGAAAGGCTCTGCACGAGCGTGTGAGTGTGTAAGTGTGTGTGTGTGTGTGAGTGTGAGAGAGAGAGAGCATAACAGTGAAGTGGGGTTACCTGTCATGTGACATGAACCCAAGGTCGCGGTTGAGGCCATCCTCCTGGTTTGCCAAATTGGCTATTAGCCTTTGCTGGGCCACTAAAAGTGATTAAGCAGTTACACAACACACATGGGAGAGGGCAGGGTGGGACTTGTCTTTCGATTTGCAGAAGGTGGGACGTTCTGGGTGCTGGAAACTAGGGAAAACACACACTGGAGGACCTTCGGCACAGAGAGATGGAGCTGGAAGCCAGGCTGGAGACACGTTGGGGGAATCACTGTGGATACAGGCCGTTTGGCCCACCAAGTCCATACTGACCCTCGGAAGAACATACCCCACCCCCGACCCACCCGATAACCCCCACAGCTTATCCCTGAATTTCGAACGCCCAATCCATTCTAGCCAGTACATTTTTGGAACATGGGAGGAAAACCAAGCGCCCAGAGGAAACCCACGTAGACAGGGAGTGGGGGAGGGGTAGGAAAGGGCAAAATCCACACTGTCACCATGAGGGTGGGTTCAAACCCAGGTCCCTGGCGCTGCAAGGAATCCCCTCTCCAGCACTCGGCAACCGATTGGCTTCTGCCCAATCCTGGTGACACTCCAGTCAGTTTGAGGAAATCAATTTGCTTCCATAGAGTTTCCACGGGGCAGGGGTCGTTGTTACCCGCCAGATTCAACAATCCAATGAAAGGCTCGTCTACAGCGAGAACACTAGTCCACATTTCGCCAAAGAATTAAAGTTCTCTCTGCAATTAGAGCCCTTGAGCACTCCCACGCAGGCTGCGTGTATTCATGGGGATTCTCAATGCATGTTGATATTCGAAATTCCCCAATCCTGGGAAAAAAGATTGAGTGCATTCACCCTCTCCATGCCTCTCAGGATCTCTTCACCTCTATAAGCCCGCCCCAACCCCCCGAGGCTCTTATGCTCGAAATAAAAACGTCTTAGCTTGTCCAACCTCTCCCTGTTACTCAGACCTTGAGTCCTGGTTTCTTGTAAACGTCTTCTGCACTCTTTTCAAGTTTAATAACATCTTTGTTTCGCAAGATGATCAAAACGAATCACAATACTCCAAGTGTGGCCTCACCAATATCCTGATTAACTGCAACATAACTTGTCAACTTCTATACTCAATGCCCTGACTGATGAAGGCCAGTGAGGCTTAAGCCTTCTTCACTGCCCTGTCTACCTATGTTGTTGGACATATCGGACCTGCTCCAAACTGGATAATCTAACTGATGTGACAGGAAACCGCTTCCTTTCTTGAGACAAGTCTCCCAGAGAGAAGTTGCTGGCTGACTGTCTGAACTACTGAACCTCAGTGCCCTCCTGCCCTCAGGAGGGGGGTCCACATATTTGCGTAAAGTGGTGCTCGAAATTTTTATCATCTTTGGGATGGATCTCCATTCATTCAGTGCTATGGAGTCATGTAGGCCAGAAACATACCCTTCAGACCAACCAGTCCATGATCCCCAACTAAACTAATGCCCCCTGTCTGCTCTTGGCCTATAACCAGTTTGTTAATAGTTGTGTTTATTTTTTAACTGTAACGATTGGATAAAAAAATTGCTGATAATTGATTTTAGAGTGTTGCGGATTTATTTTTATCACTAGAACAGGTTACACCACTTTTCAGGCTAATTTTACCTAATGTAGGGCAAAATGTTCCTCTGGGTGTTTCTGTTTGAGATCTTGAATGCTGCTGTGATGTCCTGCTGAATGCAATGGAGTCAATATTAATCCTAGCCTCACTGTGGCTGTGGGTGAATTGCCTTAATTTGGCTCCTGACTCAGAAACTGCGCAGAGAATCAACTGCTGAAACAATGATTTACACTTTATTGTATGTAGCAACCAAAGATAACCCCCCCGCCCTCAAGTCACCAAGTTCAACCTCACTCCCAACTTGGGGATCACCCAATTGATGGCAGAATTTAACTGACTTTCCACCGACAATATCTGTCTCTGGAAGTGTTCAGGGATTCACTGCAGTGTTGTTCTTCCAAGTACTGCTGCTGCATCTTTCTGGGTTTAAATTCTGGTGGAGATTCCTCACTTTGAAATCTGTGGTGTGATGTTTCTTTAGATTCTAACACCACCTCCCCACATTGCTAGAGACCTCCAGTGTGTAGCATACCTTCTTAGCCTTGAGGTTTAGCTGTCTGCTTGAAACAGACTGTCCTGCAATTAACCTCTTGGTGTCAAGGCCATCCTTCCACAGACAGACTAACTTGTCCTTTTGTCACGAGTTTATTAAAAACTTATCTCATCTGTCCCAGGAAACAGCTTGTTGTTATACATCCTTCTTCCCAGGAATAGTTAACTAGCAGAAATTAGGCCATTCAGCCCATTGAATCTGCTCCACCATTCAATCCTGGCTGATAACTTTCTCATCCCCATTCTCCCTGTAACCCTTGATACTTAAGAATGATTATATGGTGGAGCAGACTCAATGGGCTGAATTGCCTAATTTCTGCTTCTGAGGGCTTATGATTTTGCAGTTTCTCAGTGGCCCTTTTGTTTCTTGGTCCAGAAAGAGTTATTGCTGACTCAGGTAGTTTGGAAAGTTCTGGAGTTTACAGGACCACACCATATTCCTCTCTGCATTGTCCAGGAATAACTATTCCTTCTGAGATATTGGAAATTCCAGAGAAACCTTGGTATCCCTGAATAAAATCGGTTTGTCAGAAAATCTCTGCTGCTACTCTGGAACAGAAGGATTATGGGGAGAAAATTCAGAAATCAGATGTGCAAAGAGACGATGGAGTTCTATTCCAGGATTCTCTCAAGGTAAACTTGAAGGTTGCATCACTAGTTGGGGAGGCAAATGCAATGATGGCATTTATTTTGATCAGACTTGAATATAAAGGCAGGAATGTACTTCTGAGGCTCTGTAAGGCTCTGGTCAAGCCGCATTTGGAGTATTGAACGCAATTTTGGGCCCCATATCTCAGGAAGGATGTACTGGCCCCTTTATTATTAACTATTCAATTCAGCTCATTGAATCAATTCTGCCATTTATTCAGATCACGTTAGCTCTGGTAAACATCAACTCCACTTTCTGGCTATTTCCACATAATCCTCAATTCCCTCACCAGTTAAACAAAAACTGACAGCCTTGAATGTACTTAACGACCCAAGCTCAACAACCCCCTGTAGTAACATGTTCCACAGATTTACTGCCCCCAGTAAAAATTCCTATCTGTCTTCAACATGCAATCTCTCATTTGCAGGTTATTCCCTCTGGTGCTAGACTCACCCACAAAGGTAAACTTTTCCACATCAAGCCTGTCAAGTCTCCTCAGAATCGTTTGTGTGAAAATAAGGTTACCTCTAAATCTTCTCACTTCTAATAAGTATAGGCGCAACCAATTCACTTCTCTTCATATGATATTCTTTTCATCCAGGTCAAACTTCTCTGGACTGCCACCAAAGTCAGTATATCTTTCCTTGGGTAAAGGACCCACCCAGTGTTCAGTTTCGGCCTGACTGTTGCCTGATAGAGGTTCACTATAACCTCCCGACTTTTATACTCTATTTAAAGGTCAACCTCCCATTTGCCTTCCCTATTACTCACTGAACTTGGATGAAGAGATGCATGGGTATGGGCTTCCAAATCCCTCAATTCAACAGCTTTCTCCATTTAACATTCAACACTGTTCCTCCTGGCAAAGTGCACAACCTCTTTTCTCCAAATTCTATTCCATTTGCCATTTGCTTAACCTGTCTATATACCTCTGCAGATATTTCATGTCTTCTCACCACCTGCCTTCCCATCAACCATCTTTTCTGCAATCTTGACAATAATGCATTCACTTTACTTATCCAAGTAAATAATTGTAAATAATACATATTGTAAATAATTTTGGCCCCAGCACTGATCCCTGTGGCAAACTACTGATTACAACTTGCTATCCTGAACATGCCCCTTATCCCAATTGTATCATTGGTTAGCCAATCCTCTATCCATGCCTCTTTGCTTATTATTTCATGAGATGTGAATATCATTGGGTCTGCCAACAACCCTTCCCAAACTATCCTTGAAAATGTGGCGCTGACCTGCCACTTAAATTGCTTCACATTATGATTTGGTCTGCAATAATGTTCAGGAGCGAGTTCCAGGTTTTTGATCAATAACAAAGAAGCAATGCGATATATTTCACAGTTGGAATGCTGTGTTCACACTTACCTGCTCTTAGTAGTTGAGGTGATGGCTTGGAAGTGCTTTTGAAGAGCCACCAATTAATCAAGCCAGAATGATTGATTGTGGCCAGAGATTCTGCTTTTTGACTTTCATCATCAATCTACATTCTTTCCAGCCAAGATTTTAGTCTGAAACTGCCACACAATTCCTCCTGTTATAGCTTCAATCAACTATAATAATATGACGATTCTTGGGATGATTTTTCACACCTGAGTGCAAAATAAATACAGGTCATTGTTTCCAGCTCTGCTGGAACAAAAAAACCCAGCAAATTGGTGGATAATTACAGTTAGTGCAAACAAAGCTAGCGATCGATAAAGACTAACCCTGTTTACTTCAATGGCCAAATTACATTTTGAAAACCAAGTACACTCAGACAACTTGTAAAAGTGGTTCATAGGAGGAGAAATGGGGCATTGAAGAGGAGTGAAATGATTGCTTTTGGTCACCGCCACCATTGTCTGAAAAAGATGTTGAAAGGATTCTTAAAAGGTGGGCAACAAAGTGGAGTGGTATAACATTTCAGACTCCGCAAAGTGTAAGATCACTTTCTAGTGGAAGAAAAAGACATTTCTTAATTCTCGAAGAACGGGGGAACAAATGGGGAATAAATCTGAATTGGGAACTCTTTCTTATTAAGGATGTTCCTTCACCACAGTCTTGGTTCAGAGCATAAGTTCTTCATCAGGAATGAAGGTTGGTCCAACGGGGCTGAGAGATAATTGGGAAGGGGATGGGGATGGAGGGGAGGTAGCTGTGAATGAAATAGGTCGATGGAGGTGCTGATTTATCGTGAGAGGTAAGACAGGAGGATGGAGCGAATAGGTGGGAAGCAAGATGAAAATGTAGGACAGCTCAAGAGACCAATGCCGAGTTGGAAGGTTGGATCTGGGACAAGGCGCGTGGTGTGGGAGTGAGGGTGAGGAGAAATATGGAAACTGGTGAAATCGATATTGATCCCATGTAGTTGCTGGATCCCAAGGCGAAAGATGAAGTGTTCTTCCTACAAGCGTCAGGGAGCTAGAGCTTGGAGGGGGATGCGGCACAGGACTTGCATGCCCTTGACGGATTGGGAGGGGAAGTTAAAGTATTCAGCCACAGGGCGGTGGGGTCGTTTAGGTTTGGGGACTTGGAGCTGTATTTTGAAATGTTCTGCAAGTTGGCATCCAGTCTCCCCAATGTGGCAGAGCAATGGACATATAAATAAATCTTATAAACAAATTGTATAAATTTTAGCATGCTGGAGTTATTATCTTTAATGAAGATAACGAAAATATTAATAAAATTGGGTGACTGTTTGAAACGGTTTGTTGGTCAGGCTCAACTCATCCCCTTGAAATGAGACAATGCCATTGATAGCGGTGAACTGCTCTTTTTGCTGTAAAACCACAAGTTATTGATTTATTTTCACAACTTACTGGTATTCACACCTGCACATTCAATGTCAAACTCTGACATCAGAAATGAAATTACAGCATTAATTTTGACTGACAATATTCGAACAAACAAATTAGTAGCACACAGTGAATACCAAGCCTGATAAATATGAAATCAAATTTGACCAAAAAAATACACAATCAAGATGGGAGATAATAAATGGGGGAAGGGCAGAAGGCAAGAAATGCAGCATCAAAGAAGGTGCTCCTCCAGGGAATGTATTTTACGAACTACAACTGCTAAATATAAACAAACACTCTGACATGACCCTCCGGTTTTAATGTGAACCAAAGCCCCATACAGTAGGTACCATTTAAATAAGTTAATAGATACAAGCCTTGAGCAAATCCAGCCCCGCTTTTGGAACTCGGAGTTTTCTCCAGCTCCGGGGGGTTGTTGAGCTCCTGGGCTCTAGCTGCCACTGCTCTACTGAAGAAGCTTTGGGAAGCAGATGCAAAGGCAAGATACAGAACAGAGCACCTTTGCCAAGGAAAGCAGCTTATGGAGACATTGAGCAATAGCATCACATGGTCTTGACCCCTCGGTTATGCGCCCAGCACACTCATACTGCACTACTCTGCTTCAGTGCTCCCAGTCGCAGGATTGTGGATCAGTTTAAAGTCGATCCTATATCTCTGATATCATCGCTGCACAAGGCAGTGAAGAAAGGTTTAATCACACGAACCTTCATCAGTTAGGGAATTGAGTATAGATGTTGGCAAGATATAGTGTAGTTATATAGAACGTTGATGAGGCTGCACCTGGAATATTGTGATCAGTTTTGGTCTCCTTGGTATCGTGTGATTTCTGACATCTTCAACTCTGGGTTTGTGTTGAACTTGATAGGATATTTTGTCCAACTCAGCATGTTTAAACAGTATCGCTCGCAGGGAGTCATTTGAAATATTTGAGGAGGTGAGTTCAACAAGATTGAAGTATTCAAAGTTACTTGGACTCTCTTTTAAACTTACATCGGGACCAGGAGTCAGAGACACATACAACATGGAAACAAAGCCTTCAGTCCAACTTTTCCATGCTGACCTGATATCCTAAATTAATCTAGTCCCATTTGACAGCACCTGACCCATATACTCTGGCAGCTCATTTCATGTATGTACCACCCTCTGCATGAAGAAGTTGACCCTTTAATATATTTCGCCTCTCACCCTAAACCTATGCCCTCTAGTTCTGGACTCCTCCATCCCAGGGAAGATACCTTGAGTTTTACCCTGTCCATCCCTCTCATGAATTTGTAACCTCTATTAGGTCACTTCTCTACTTCCGATGCTCCACGGAAAACAGCCCCAGCCTATTCAGACTCTCCCTGTAGCTCAAACTCTCCAACCCCCAGCAACATTTCGTAAATCGTTTCTCATAGAGAAGTCAACGTTTCAGCCCTGAAGAAGGGTTAATACCCAAAATGCTGACTACTCCACATCCTGGTGCTGCCTGGTTTGCTGTATTCTCCCGACCTCCTGCTTGCCTACTTCGGGTTGCAATAGGTAGTGGCTCGGTGGTTACCACCGCAGCCTCACTGTGCCACAGATCCAGGTTTGATTCCAGCCTTGAGTGACTGTCTGTGAGGAGTTTGCACATTCTGCCAGTGTCTGCGTCGGTTTTCTCTGGGTGGTCCTGTCCAAAGACATGCAGGTCTGAGGTTTGATGAAGGCCTTCCTGCACTTAGAGCAACTGAACAACCTCTCCCCCATGTGGACCCACGAGTGGGCCAGCAGGTCAGAAGAAAGACAAAGCCCTTCATGCACTCGGGTCAGGAGAACGGCCTCTCCTCGGTGTGGACCCACTGGTGTCTCAGCAGGTGGGAAGAACTGCTAAAGGCCATCTCGCACTCAGGGCATGAGAACAGCCGTCCTGGGTGTGGATCAACCAGTGCGTCCGCATGGCAGAGGAATCACTAAAGGCCTTCCCGCACTCAGGGCAGCAGGAGGGCCTCTCCTCACTGTGGACTCATTGGTGCTTCAGAACCGTTTCAAATTTCACAATATCCTTCTGATAGGAGTGAGACCAGAATTGCACACAATATTCCAAATGTATTCCACAATATTCCAGTGTCCTGTCCAGCCACAACGAAACTTCCCAACTCCTATACTCAAGTTAGAGGATTGTGAAAGTTTTTAAAACTCACAAAATAAAATACGAAAAAAAGGGAAGGACAAACCGAATTTTTGAAGTCAACTTGGAAGCATCATTGAGAAATCAGCGGACTGGGTTTATTAGGTACCTGTTCTCCTTAAATACACTGTATACATCTTTCTCTTCTGCTCTTCGTAGTTCACAAAACCATGCTGAGTATCCTTGATCACATTATTCCTATCCAGATGTTCATAAATCCTATCCCTTACAATTTTCTCTAAGACTTTGCCCACAACAGAAGTGAGACTCACCGGCCTATACTTACTAGGGTTATCCGTACTCTGCTCCTTGAACAAGGAAACCACATTTGCTATCCTCCAGTCTTCTGGCACTATTCCTGTAGATAACGAGGTCATAAAAATCAAGGCCAATGGCTCTGCAATCTCTTCCCTTGCTTCCCAGAGAATCCTAGTATTAATGCCATCAGGCCCAGGGGACTTATCTATTTTCACCCTTTCCAGAAATTCCAATACCTCTTCCCTACATACTTCAAAGCCATCAATTTTCAATATTCATATCGGCAACAATGTCCTGTTCCTGAGTGAATACTGATGAAAAGTATTCATTCAGTGTCTCCCCAATCTCTTCGGCCTCCATGCGCAACTTCCCACTATTATCCTTGACTGGACCTATTCCTACCCGAGTCATTCTTTTATTCCTGACGTACCTATAGATAGCCTTTGGGTTTTCCCTAATCCTACCAACCAAGTACTTTTCGTGTCCCCTCCTTGCTGCTCTTAACTCTCTCTTTAGATCCTCCCTGGCTAACTTATAACTCTCAATCGCCCCAATTGAATTTCACGCCTCATCTTTACATAGGCCGCCCTCTTCACTTTAACAAGGGATTCCAATTCATTATTAAACCATGGCTCCCTCACATGACCCTTTCCTCCCTGCCTCACTGGTACGTACTTATCAAGGACACTCAATAGTTGCTCCTTGAACAAGCTCCACATATCAATTGTCCCCTTCCCTTGAAGCCTAGTTTTCCAAGCCACGCATCCTAAGTCATGCCTCACCGCATCATAATTTCCCAGCCCCTAGCTATAAATCTTGCCCTACAGTGCATACTTATCCCTCTTCATCACCAGAGGAAAAGTCACCCAATTGTGGTCACTGTCCCCAAAGTGCTCACCTACCTCCAATTCTAACACCTGGCCTGTTTCGTTACCCAGAACCAAATCTAGTACGGCCTCACCTCTTGTTGGCCTGTCAACATATTGTGTCATCTAACGTACTAGAGCTATAGCTTTCCCAGTCAATATCTGGAAAGTTAAAGACCCCCATAACAACCACCCTATTACTTACACTCTTCTCCTGAATCACCCCGGCAATCCTTTCTTCTGCGTCTCTAGGACTATTAGGCCTGTAGAAAACTCCTCACCTTTCCTATTTCTAACCTCAGCCCAAACTACCTCAGATGGCGAGTCTTCATTCATCGTCCTTTCCACCGCTGAAATACTATCCTTTACAAGCAATGCCACACACACCCTCTTTTACCCCTACCTCTGACCCTACTAAAACATTTAAACACTGGAACCTGCAACAGCCAATCCTGTCCCTGTTCTACCCATGTCTCCGTGATAGCCACAACATCGAAATCCCAGGTACCAACCCACACTGCAAGTTCACCTTCCTTATTTCGTATACTTCTCACATTGACGTATATACACTTCAAGCCACCTGCCTGTTTAGAGGCAACCACCTTCGAGATTGATGCCATGTTCCTAACCTCCCTACACTCAAGGTCCTGCACCCTAAAGCTGCAGTCTACATGTCCCTGCAGAGTTAGTTTAAACCCTCCCAAAGAGCACTAGCAAACCTCCCCCAAAGGATGGTGGTGCACCTCAGGCTCAGGTGGAGACCATCCTGTTTATACAGATACCACCTTCCCCAGAAAGGACCCCAGTTATCCAGATACTGGAATCCCTCCCTCCTGCACCATCCCTGTAGCCATGCATTTAACTGTTCTCTCTCACTATTCCTCGACTCTCTATCACGTGGCACGGGTAACAAACCAGAGACAACAACTCTGTTTGTTCGAACACTGCGCTTCCAACCTAGCTCCCTGAAAGCCTGCCTAACATCCTCATGCTTCTTCCTACCTATGGCGTTGCTGCCAATGTGGACCACGACTTCGGGCTGCTCCCCAACCCCCTTAAGGAACCGGAAAACACGATCAGAAACGTCACTTACCCTTGCACCTGGGAGGCAACATACCAAAAGTGAGTCTCTCTCGCCCCCACGAAACCGGCTATCTGTGCCCCAAACTATCGAGTCCCCAATAACTCTTGCTCTGCTCTTCTCCAACCTTCTCTTCTGAGCAACAGGAACAGGCTCCATGCCAGAGCCCTGAACCCCACTGCTTACCCCGGTAAGTCGTCGTACCAACAAGAATCCAAAATGGTATACTTGTTCTTGAGGGGAACGACCGCAGGATGTCTCTGCATTGGCTGCTTTCTCCAAGACCCTCACTGTCACCCATCTGTCTGCAATCTTTGGAGTTGCTACTTTCCTAAAGAACCGATCTATGACCCCCTCTGCCTCCCGAATGATTCTAAATTCATCCAACTCCAGCTCCAGTTCGCGAACATGGTCTTGGAGGAGCTGGAGATGGGTGCACTTACGGCAAGTGTAATCATCAAGGACGACCATGGCATCCCTCCCCTCAAACATGTTGCAAGAGGAACATTGCACTGTCTTCACTGCCATCCCTCTAAAAGTAACCTTTAAGAAAAACTAGGTCTGAAGAATACAACAAGCAAAATGCAGCACTGACCTGCTTACCACAATGGGTCTTATTATAAGGTTAGAGGAGGAGGGCGGGTGGGAGGCACTATCACTGTAGTGCCTCGGGATCCTCTCTTTTTTCCCTATAAAGGCGCGCAGGAGAGTCGCGGAGATGTGACTTGACTCTCTAGTCTCCCCAGTGTTCTCGAGATCGGTGGAAGTCTTCTTACTGCCGCAGCCCGGGTTCGATTCCCGGGCAGCGAGGCAATTTTCAGCACAGCTACAAGCGTGGGTTTACGTCTCCCTGGTGGTCTAGTGGTTAGGATTTGGCGCTTTCACCACCGCGGCCCGGGTTCGATTACTGGTCAGGGAAGCAGTTTTCAACGGGTCTTAATGCGCTGTACAGTTGTTTCTTGATCTTCGTTGCTCCTGGGCACTGCAATGTGAAGTAGCTCGTTGAAATAGCATCCTGATGCAGATTTGTTTGCATGTGTTGGGATGATTGCTTCTGCAGCTACAAAAGAGTGAACAATCCTCACTCTCTCGGCGGAGCAGGTCAGGGCTGTTTGGCAGTGTCTGTTTGTAGACGCGGTTATGTTTGTTTAACAGTTTAAATTTAATATTTTTGTATCCATTGCTCCCGAAGCGATCTCTATCACATTGGGAAGACTGGAGAGTCAAGTCACATCTCTGGGACTCTCCTGCGCGCCTTTATCGGGAAAAAAAACCTACCCAGGTAAGCTTGCGCTACACCAGCTTCTGGGTCCGGTCCGCGCTTTTTTCCCTATAAAGGCGCGCAGGAGAGTCGCGGAGATGTGACTTGACTCTCTAGTCTCCCCAGTGTTCTCGAGATCGGTGGAAGTCTTCTTACTGCCGCAGCCCGGGTACGATTCCCGGGCAGAGAGGAAATTTTCAGCAGAGCTGCAGGAGCCCATCTCCGTCTCCCTGGTGGTCTAGTGGTTAGGATTTGGCGCTCTCACCGCCGCGGCCCGCGTTCGATTCCCGGTCAGGGAAGCAGTTTTCAGCGGGTCGACGGGCTATCCAATCGTCTGAAATACGCTGTACGGTTGTTTATTGATCTTCGTCGTTCCTGGGTGCTGCAGAGTGAAGTAGCTCATTGAAATAGCATCCTGATGCGGATTTGTTTGCATGTGTTGGGATGATTGTTACTGCAGCTGTAAACGAGTGAACAATCCTCACTCTCTCGGCGGAGCAGGTCAGGGCTGTTTAGCAGTGTCTGTTTGTAGACGCGGTTACCTTTGTTTTACCTTGTTTTTACCTTTGGAAAAAAGCGCGGAGCGGACCTGGAAGCTGGTGTAGCGCAAGCTTACCTGGGTAGGGTTTTTTTTCCCAATAAAGGCGAGCAGGAGAGTCCCAGAGATGTGACTTGACTCTCCAGTCTCCCCAATGTTACAGAGATCGCATCGGGAGCAATGGATACATCAAAAAAATTACATTTAAACTGTTAAACAAAGGTAACCGCGTCTGCAAACAGACACTGCTAAACAGCCCTGACCTACTCCGCCGAGAGAGTGAAGATTGCTCACTCGTTTGCTACTGCAGAAGCAAACATCCCAACGCATGCAAGCAAATCTGCATCAGGATGCTATTTCAAAGAGCTATTTTACACTGCAGCACACAGGAACGACGAAGATCAACAGACAACTGTGCAGTGCGTTTAAGACGAATAAAGAGCCCTCTGACCCGCTGAAAACTGCTTCCCTGACCGGGAATCGAACCCGGGCCGCGGCGGTGAAAGCGCCAAATCCTAACCACTAGACCACCAGGGAGACATGGACGCCTCTTGGTAGCTCTGCTGAAAATTGCCTCGCTGTCCGTGAATCGAACCTGGGCTGCGGCAGAAAGAAGACTTTCACCGGTACATCCATCAATATAATTTTCTTGTATCCCTTGCTCCCGATGCGATCTCTATAACATTGGGGAGACTGGAGAGTCATGTCACATCTCCGGGACTCACCTGCGCGCCTTTATTGGAAAAAAGCGCGGAGCGGACCTGGAAGCTGGTGTAGCGCAAGCTTACCTGGGTAGGTTTTTTTTTCCCAATAAAGGCGAGCAGGAGAGTAACCCGAGGCACTACCCGGGTAGTGCCTCCCTCCCGCCCTCCTCCTCTAACCTAATAATAATAACCAATGTGGTAAGCAGGTCAGTGCTGCATTTTGCTTGTTCTGTTCTTCAGACCTAGTTTTTTTTTGAAGGTTACTTTTGGAGGGATTGCAGTGAAGACAGTGTAATGTTCCTCTTGCGACAGGTTTGAGGTGGGGGATGCCATGGTTGTCCCTGCTGATTACACTTGTTGGAAGTGTACCCATCTCCAGCTCCTCCAAGACCGTGTTCAGGAACTGGAGCTGGAGTTGGATGAATTTAGAATCATTTGGGAGGCAGAGGGGGTCATAGATCGGTGCTTCAGGAAAGTTGCAACTCCAAAGATTGCAGGCAGACGGGTGACACTGAGGAGGATTTGGAGAAAGCAGCAATGCAGAGACCCCCTGCGGTCGTTCCCCTCAAGAACAAGTAACCCTTTTGAATCCTTGTTGCGTGGAGGACTTACCAGGGGTAAGCAGTGGGGTTCAGGCCTCTGGCACGGAGCCTGTTCCTGTTGCTCAGAAGGGAAGGGTGGAGAAGAGCAGAGCAATAGTTATTGGGTACTCGATAGTTTGGGGCACAGATAGGCGGTTTTGTGGGGGCGAGAGAGTCTCACGATTGGTATGTTGCCTCCCAGGTGCAAGGGTAAGCGACGTCTCTGATCGTATTTTCCGGGTCCTTCAGGGGGTGGGGGAGCAGCCCGAAGTGGTCCACATTGGCACCAACGACATAGATAGGAAGAAGGATGAGGATGTTAGGCAGCTTTCAGGGAGCCAGGTTGGAAGTGCAGAGTTAGAACAGTCAGAGTTGTTGTCTCTGGTTTGTTACCCGTGCCACTTGATAGCGAGTCAAGGAATAGTGAGAGAGAACAGTTAAAAGCGTGGCAACAGGGATGGTGCAGGAGGGAGGGATTCCGGTATCTGGATAACTGGGATTCTTCCTGGGGAAGGTGGGACCTCTATAAACAGGAGGGTCTACACCTGAACCTGAGGGGCACCAGTATCTTTTGGGGGGACGTTTGCTAGTGCTGTTTTTGGTGGGGTTTAAACTAACTCTGCCGGGACATGGGAACCGAGACTGTAGCTTTAGGGTGCAGGACCTTGAGTGGAGGGAGGTTAGGAACATGGCATCAATTTTACAGGAGATTGCCTCTAAACAGGAATGTGACATGAAGTGTTTATACTTCAATTTGAGAAGTATACGAAATAAGGTAGGTGAACTTGCAGCGTGAGTTGATACCTGGGAGTTCGATGTTGTGGCTATTGAGGAGACATGGGTAGAATAGGGACAGAATTGGTTGTTGCAGGTTCCAGTGTTTAAATGTTTTAGTAGGGTCAGAGGTGAGGGGAAAAGAGGGGGAGGTGTGACATTGCTTGTCAAGGATCGTATTCCAGCGGTGGAAAGGACGATGGATGAAGACTCGCCATCTGAGGTAGTTTGGGCTGTGGTTAGAGATAAGAAAGGTGAGGTCACCCTGTTAGGAGTTTTCTACAGGCCTAATAGTCCTAGAGATGTAGAAGAAAGGATTGCGAGGGTGATTCAGGAGAAGAGTGAAAGTAATAGGGTGGTTGTTATGGGAGTCTTTGACTTTCCAGATGTTAACTGGGAAAGCTATAGCTCGTGTACATTAAATGGGGCGGTGTTTGTCCAATGTGTGCGGGAGGGTTTCCTGACACAATATGTTGACATGCCAACAAGAGGTGAGGCCGTACTGGATTTGGTTCTGGGTAATGAACCAGGCCTGGTGTTAGAATTGGAGGTAGGTGAGCACTTTGGGAACAGTGACCACAATTCGGTGACTTTTACTCTGGTGATGAAGAAGGATAAATGTGCACTGCAGGGCAAGAGTTAAAGCTGGGGGCAAGGAAATTATGATGCGGTGAGGCATGACTTAGGATGCGTGGCTTGGAAAAGTAGTCTTTAAGGGAAGGGCACAATCGATATGTGGAGCTTGTTCAAGGAGCAACTATTGAATGTTCTTGATAAGTATGTACCAGTCAGGCAGGGAGTAAAGGGTCGTGTGAGGGAGCCGTGGTTTAATAATGAATTGGAATCCCTTGTTAAAGTGAAGAGGGTGGCCTCTGTAAAGATGAGGCATGAAATTCAATTGGGGCGATTGAGAGTTATGTTAGCCAGGGAGGATCTAAAGAGAGAGCTAAGAGCAGAAAGGAGGGGACATGAAAAGTCCTTGATTGGTAGGTTTAGGGAAAACCCAAAGGCTTTCTATAGGTATGTCAGGAATAAAAGAATGACTCGGGTAGTAATAGGTCCAGTCAAGGATAGTAGTGGGAAGTTGCGCATGGAGGCCGAAGAGATTGGGGAAACACTGAATGAATATTTTTCATCAGTATTCACTCAGGAACAGGACATTGTTGCCGATGTGAATACTGAGTCACAATCAATTAAAATTGATGGCTTTGAGGTATGTAGGGAAGAGGTATTGGAAATTCTGGAAACGGTGAAAATAGATAAGTCCCCTGGGCCCGATGGCATATATCCTAGGATTCTCTGGGAAGCAAGGGAGGAGATTGCAGAACCATTGGCCTTGATTTTTATGACTTCGTTGTCTACAGGAATAGTGCCAGAAGACTGGAGGATAGCAAATGTAGTTCCCTTGTTCAAGAAGGGGAGTAGAGATAACCCTAGTAACTATAGGCCGGTGAGTCTCACTTTTGTTGTGGGCAAAGTCTTAGAGAAAATTGTAAGGGATAGGATTTATGAACATCTGGATAGGAATAATGTGATCAAGGATACTCAGCATGGTTTTGTGAACTACGAAGAGCAGAAGATAAAGATGTATATCGTGTATTTAAGGAGAACAGGCACCTAATAAACCCAGTCCGCCGATTTCTCAATGATGCTTCCAAGTTGACTTCAAAAATTCGGTTTGTCCTTCCATTTTTTTCCTATTTTATTTTGTGAGTTTTAAAAACTATCGCAATCCTCTAACTTGAGTATGGGAGTTGGGAAGTTTCGTTGTGGCTGGACAGGACACTGGAATATTGTGGAATACATTTGGAATATTGTGTGCAATTCTGGTCTCCCTCCTATCAGAAGGATATTGGGAAATTTGAAAGGGTTCTGAAGCACCAATGGGTCCACAGAGAGGAGAGGCCCTTCTGCTGCCCTGAGTGCAGCACCCGGGACGTCTGTTCTCAAGCCCTGAGTGCAAGATGGCTTTAAGCAGTTCTTCCCACCTGCTGAGACACAAGTGGGTCCACACCAAGGAGAGGCGGTTCTTCTGCCCCGAGTGCATGACGGGCTTTGCTCTTTCTTCTGACCTGCTGGCCCACTCGTGGGTCCACATGGGGGAGATGGTG
This sequence comes from Hemiscyllium ocellatum, assembly GCF_020745735.1. Lineage (NCBI taxonomy): Eukaryota > Metazoa > Chordata > Chondrichthyes > Orectolobiformes > Hemiscylliidae > Hemiscyllium > Hemiscyllium ocellatum. Next base: position 182,225 of record NW_026867482.1, on the reverse strand, counting down.
TTCAGTTGCTCTAAGTGCAGGAAGGCCTTCATCAAACCTCAGACCTGCACGTCTTTGGACACGACCACTCAGAGAAAACACACGCAGACACTGGGAGAATATGCAAACTCCTCACAGACAGACACTCAAGGCTGGAATCAAACCTGGATCTGTGGTACAGTTAGGCTGCAGTGGTAACCACTGAGCCACTACCTATTGCAACCCGAAGTAGGCAAGCAGGAGGTCGGGAGAACACAGCAAGCCAGGCAGCATCAGGATGTGGAGTAGTCAGCATTTTGGATATTAACCCTTCTTCAGGACTGAAACGTTGACTTCTCTATGAGAAAAGATTTACGGAACGTTGCTGGGGGTTGGAGGGTTTGAGCTACAGGGAGAGTCTGAATAGGCTGGGGCTGTTTTCACAGCAGCATCGGAGGTAGAGGAGTGACCTAATAGGCGTTTAAATTCATGAGAGGGATGGACAGGGTAAAAGACAAGGTATTTTCCCTGGGCTGGAGGAGTCCAGAAATAGAGGGTATAGGTTCAGGGTGAGAGGCGAAATATATTAAAGGGACAACTTCTTCATGCAGAGGGTGGCACATACATGAAATGAGCTTCCAGAGTATATGGGTCAGGTGCTGTCAAATGGGACTAGGTTAATTTAGGATATCAGGTCAGCATGGAAAAGTTGGACCGAAGGGTCTGTTTCCATGTTGTATGTGTCTCTGACTACTGGTCTTGATGTAAGTTTAAAAGAGAGTCCAAGTAACTTTGAATAGTTCAATCTTGTTGAACTCACCTCCTCAAATGTTTCAAATGACTCCCTGCGAGCGATACTGTTTAAACATGCTGAGTTGGACAAAATATCCTATCAAGTTCAACACAAACCCAGAGTTGAAGATGTCAGAAATCACACGATACCAGGGGGACCAAAACTGATCACAATATTCCAGGTGCAGCCTTATCAACGTTCTGTATAACTACACTATATCTTGCCAACATCTATACTCAATTCCCTAACTGATGAAGGTTAGTGTGCCTAAACCTTTCTTCACTGCCTTGTGCAGCGATGTTATCAGAGATATAGGATCGACTTTAAACTGATCCACAATCCGGTGACTCGGAGCACGGAAGCAGAGTAGTGCAGCATGAGTGTGCTGGGCACATAACACAGAGGTCGATTGGTCAAAACCATGTGATGCTATTGCTCAATGTCTCCATAAGCTGCTTTCCTTGGCAAAGGTGCTCTGTTCTGTATCTTGCCTTTGCATCTGCTTCCCAAAGCTTCTTCAGTGGAGGAGTGGCAGTGGCAGCTGGATCCCAGGAGCTCAACAGCCCCCTGGAGCTGGAGGAAGCTCCGAGCTCCAAAAGGGGGGCCCAACTGGAGGCTGGATTGGCTCAAGGCTTGTATCTATTAACTTATTTAAATGGTACCTACTGTATGGGGCTTTGGTTCACATTAAAACCGGAGGGTCATGTCAGAGTGTTTGTTTATATTTAGCAGTTGTAGTTCGTAAAATACACTCCCTGGAGGAGCACCTTCTTTGATGCTGCATTTCTTGCCTTCTGCACTTCTCCCATTTATTATCTCCCATCTTGATTGTATATTTTTTGGGTCAAATTTGATTTCATATTTATCAGACTTGGTATTCACTGTGTGCTATTAATTTGTTTGTTCGAATATTGTATGTCAAAATTAATGCTGTAATTTCATTTCTGATGTCAGAGTTTGACATTGAATGTGCAGGTGTGAATACCAGTAAGTTGTGAAAATAAATCAATAACTTGTGATTTTACAGCAAAACGAGCAGTTCACCGCTATCAATAGCATTGTCTCATTTGAAGGGGATGAGTTGAGCCTGACCAACAAACCGTATCAAACAGTCACCGAATTTTATAAATATTTTCGTTATCTTCATTAAAGATAAATACTCCGGCATGCTAAAATTTATCCAATTTGTTTATAAGATTTATTTATATGTCCATTGCTCTGCCACATTGGGGAGACTGGATGCCAACTTGCAGAACATTTCAGGAAACAGCTCTAGGACTCCAAACCTAAACGACCCCACCGCCCTGTGGCTGAATACTTTAACTTCCCCTCCCACTCGGTCAAGGGCATGCAAGTCCTGTGCCGCATCCCCCTCCAAGCTCTAGCTACCTGACGCTTGTAGGAAGAATACTTCATCTTCTGCCTTGGGACCCACCAACTACAGTTTCCGTATTTCCCCTCACCCTCACTCTCACACCACGCGCCTTGTCCCAGATCCAACCTTCCAACTCGGCATTAGCCTCTTGAGCTGTCCTACATTTTCATCTTGCTTCCCACCTATTCGCTCCACCTTCCTGTCTTACCTCTCATGATAAATCAGCACCACCATCGACCTATTTCATTCACAGTTACCTCCCCTCCATCCCCATCCTCTTCCCAATTATCTCTCAGCCCCGTTGGACCAACCTTCATTCCTGATGAAGAACTTATACTCTAAGTCAAGACTGTGGTGAAGGAACATCCTTAATAAGAAAGAGTTCCCAATTCAGATTTATTTCCCATTTGTTCCCCCGTTCTTCTAGAAATAAGAAATGTCTTTTTCTTCCACTAGAAAGTGGTCTTACACTTTGCGGTGTCTGAAGTGTTATACCACTCCACCTTTTTGCCTACCTATTAAGAATCCTTTCAATATGTTTTTCGGACAATGGTGGCGGTGACCAAAAGCAATCATTTCACTCCTCTTCAATGCCCTACTTCTCCTCCTATGAACCACTTTGACATGTTGTCTGTGTGTATTTGGTTTTCAAAATGTAATTTGGCCATTGAAGTGAACAGGGTTAGTCTTTATCGATCGCTAGCTTTGTTTGCACTAACTGTAATTATCCATCAATTTGCTGTTTTTTTGTTCCATCAAAGCTGGAAAAAATTATCTGTATTTATTTTGCACTCAGGTGTGAAAAGTCATCCCAAGGGTGGTCATATTATTATAGCTGATTGAAGCTATAACAGGAGGAATTGTGTGGCAGTTTGAGACTAAAATATTGGCTGGAAAGAATGTAGATTGATGATGAAAGTCAGAAAGCAGAATCTCTGGCCACAATCAATCATTCTGGCTTGATTAATTGGTGGCTCTTCAATGGCACCTTCCAAGCCATCACCTCAACTACCAAGAGCAGGTAAGTGTGAACACAGCATTCCAACTGTGAAATATATCGCATTGCTTCTTTGTTATTGATCAAAAACCTGGAACTCGCTGCTGAACATTATTGCAGACCAAATTATAATGTGAAGCAATTTAAGAGGCAGCTCAGCACCACTTTTTCAAGGACAATTTGGGAAGGGTTGTTGGCAGACCCAATGATATTCACATCTCATGAAATAATAAGCAAAGAGGCATGGATAGAGGAATGGCTAACCAATGATACAATTGGGATAAGGGGCACATTCAGGATAGCAACTTGTAACTAGTAGTGTGCCACAGGGATCAGTGCTGGGGCCAAACTTATTTACAATATGTATTATTTACAAGTATTTACTTCGATAAGTAAAGTGAATGCACTATTGCCAAGATTGCAGAAAAGATGGTTGATGGGAAGGCAGGTGGTGAGAAGACATGAAATATCTGCACAGGGATATAGACAGATTAAGCAAATGAGCAAACCTTTCGCAGATGGAATAGAATTTGGGGAAATGAGGTTGTGCACTTTGCCAGGAGGAACAGTGCTGAATGTTAAATGGAGATAGAGGGATTTGGAAGCCCATACCCATGCATCTCTTCCTCCAAGTTCAGTGAAAAATAGGGAAGGCAAATGGGAGGTTTACCATTAAATACAGTGTAAAGGTCGGGAGGTTATAGTGAACCTCTATCAGGCACCAGTCAGGCCACAACTGAACACTGGGTGGGTCCTTTACCCAAGGAAAGATATACTGGCTTTGGAGGCAGTCCAGAGAAGGTTGACTAGAATGAAAAGAATATCATATGAAGAGAAGTGAATAGGTTGGGCCTATACTTATTAGAAGTGAGAAGATTTGGAGGTAACCTTATTTTCACATAAACGATTCTGGGGAGACTTGATAGGCTTGATGTGGAAAAGTTTACGTTTGTGGGTGAGTCTAGCACCAGAGGGAATAACCTGCAAATGAGAGATTGCATGTTGAAGACAGATAGGAATTTTTACTGGGGGCAGTAAATCTGTGGAACATGTTACTACAGAGGGTTGTTGAGCTTGGGTCGTTAAGTACATCCAAGGCTGTCAGTTTTTGTTTAACTAGTGAGGGAATTGAGGATTATGGCGAAATAGCAAGAAAGTGGAGTTGATGTTTACCAGAGCTAACGTGATCTGAATAAATGGCAGAATTGATTCAATGAGCTGAATTGAATAGTTAATAATAAAGGGGCCAGTACATCCTTCCTGAGATATGGAGCCCAAAATTGCGTTCAATACTCCAAATGCGGCTTGACCGGAGCCTTACAGAGCCTCAGAAGTACATCTCTGCCTTTATATTCACGTCTGATCAAAATAAATGCCATCATTGCATTTGCCTCCCCAACTAGTGGTTCAACCTTCAAGTTTACCTTGAGAGAATCCAGGAATAGAACTCCATCGTCTCTTTGCACATCTGATTTCTGAATTTTCTCCCCATAATCCTTCTGTTCCAGAGTAGCAGCAGAGATTTTCTGACAAACCGATTTTATTCAGGGATACCAAGGTATCTCTGGAATTTCCAATATCTCAGAAGGAATAGTTATTCCTGGACAATGCAGAGAGGAATATGGCGTGGTCCTGTAAACTCCAAAACTTTCCAAACTACCTGAGTCAGCAATAACTCTTTCTGGACCAAGAAACAAAAGGGCCACTGAGAAACTGCAAAATCATAAGCCCTCAGAAGCAGAAATTAGGCCATTCAGCCCATTGAGTCTGCTCAACCATATAATCATTCTTAAGTATCGGGGTTACGGGGAGAATGGGGATCAGGAAGTTATCAGCCAGGATTGAATGGTGGAGCAGATTCAATGGGCTGAATGGCCTAATTTCTGCTAGTTTACTATCCCTGGGAAGAAGGATGTATAACAACAAGCTGTTTCCTGGGACAGATGAGATAAGTTTTTAATAAACTCGTGACAAAAGGACAAGTTAGTCTGTCTGTGGAAGGGTGGCCTTGACACCAAGAGGTTAATTGCAGGACAGGCTGTTTCAAACAGACAGCTGAACCTCAAGGCTAAGAAGGTAAGCTACACACTGGAGGTCTCTGGCAATGTGGGGAGGTGGTGTTAGAATCTAAAGAAACATCACACCACAGATTTCAAAGTGAGGAATCTCCACCAGAATTTAAACCCAGAAAGATGCAGCAGCAGTACTTGGAAGAACAACACTGCAGTGAATCCCTGAACACTTCCAGAGACAGATATTGTCGGTGGAAAGTCAGTTAAATTCTGCCATCAATTGGGTGATCCCCAAGTTGGGAGTGAGGTTGAACTTGGTGACTTGAGAGGGGTGGGGGTGGGGGGGTTATCTTTGGTTGCTACATACAATAAAGTGTAAATCATTGTTTCAGCAGTTGATTCTCTGCGCAGTTTTTGAGTCAGGAGCCAAATTAAGGCAATTCACCCACAGCCACAGTGAGGCTAGGATTAATATTGACTCCATTGCATTCAGCAGGACATCACAGCAGCATTCAAGATCTCAAACAGAAACACCCAGAGGAACATTTTGCCCTACATTAGGTAAAATTAGCCTGAAAAGTGGTGTAACCTGTTCTACTGATAAAAATAAATCCCCAACACTTTAAAATCAATTATCAGCAATTTTTTTATCCAATCGTTGCAGTTAAAAAATAAACACAACTACTAACAAACTGGTTATAGGCCAAGAGCAGACAGGGGGCATTAGTTTAGTTGGGGATCATGGACTGGTTGGTCTGAAGGGTATGTTTCTGGCCTGCATGACTCCATAGCACTGAATGAATGGAGATCCATCCCAAAGATGATGAAAATTTCGAGCACCATTTTACGCAAATATGTGGACCCCCGCCCCCCCCCCCCCCCCCCCACCCCCTCCTGAGGGCAGTAGGGCACTGAGGTTCAGTAGTTCAGACAGTCAGCCAGCAAGTTCTCTCTGGGAGACTTGTCTCAAGAAAGGAAGCGGTTTCCTGTCACATCAGTTAGATTATCCAGTTTGGAGCAGGTCCGATATGTCCAACAAAATAGGTAGACAGGGCAGTGAAGAAGGCTTAAGCCTCACTGGCCTTCATCAGTCAGGGAATTGAGTATAGAAGTTGACAGCTGAAAATGTGTTGTGGTCAAAGCACAGCAGGCCAGGCAGCATCTCAGGAATAGAGAATTCGACGTTGACAAGTTATGTTGCAGTTAATCAGGATATTGGTGAGGCCACACTTGGAGTATTGTGATTCGTTTTGATCATCTTGCGAAACAAAGATGTTATTAAACTTGAAAAGAGTGCAGAAGACATTTACAAGAAACCAGGACTCAAGGTCTGAGTAACAGGGAGAGGTTGGACAAGCTAAGACGTTTTTATTTCGAGCATAAGAGCCTCGGGGGGTTGGGGCGGGCTTATAGAGGTGAAGACATCCTGAGAGGCATGGAGAGGGTGAATGCACTCAATCTTTTTTCCCAGGATTGGGGAATTTCGAATATCAACATGCATTGAGAATCCCCATGAATACACGCAGCCTGCGTGGGAGTGCTCAAGGGCTCTAATTGCAGAGAGAACTTTAATTCTTTGGCGAAATGTGGACTAGTGTTCTCGCTGTAGACGAGCCTTTCATTGGATTGTTGAATCTGGCGGGTAACAACGACCCCTGCCCCGTGGAAACTCTATGGAAGCAAATTGATTTCCTCAAACTGACTGGAGTGTCACCAGGATTGGGCAGAAGCCAATCGGTTGCCGAGTGCTGGAGAGGGGATTCCTTGCAGCACCAGGGACCTGGGTTTGAACCCACCCTCATGGTGACAGTGTGGATTTTGCCCTTTCCTACCCCTCCCCCACTCCCTGTCTACGTGGGTTTCCTCTGGGCGCTTGGTTTTCCTCCCATGTTCCAAACATGTACTGGCTAGAATGGATTGGGCGTTCGAAATTCAGGGATAAGCTGTGGGGGTGTATGTTCTTCCGAGGGCCAGTATGGACTTGGTGGGCCAAACGGCCTGTATCCACAGTGATTCCCCCAACGTGTCTCCAGCCTGGCTTCCAGCTCCATCTCTCTGTGCCGAAATTCCTCCAGTGTGTGTTTTCCCTAGTTTCCAGCACCCAGAACGTCCCACCTTCTGCAAATCGAAAGACAAGTCCCACCCTGCCCTCTCCCATGTGTGTTGTGTAACTGCTTAATCACTTTTAGTGGCCCAGCAAAGGCTAATAGCCAATTTGGCAAACCAGGAGGATGGCCTCAACCGCGACCTTGGGTTCATGTCACATGACAGGTAACCCCACTTCACTGTTATGCTCTCTCTCACACTTACACACTCACACGCTCGTGCAGAGCCTTTCCGGTAGACATGCTCTCTCTCAGACACACAATAATACGTCCCTACACTCACACCAATGCATACATCTTCGCACATGATTATACTCCATCTCACTTTACCCAGCATGCACACGCACTTACACACACACTCTCTCTCTCATGCACGCACTCACGCATTTGGAGTGAATTTGCATTTGCAGGATTATATATTTGGAAGTAGAACCATTCTGACTCAAGATTGGGATACAGACAGACTCTAACCTCACAGCTTTCATGCATTGTTTGACGTGAGGTGCTACCTCCTTTTATAAAACATTAAGTTTCCTGGAAAACGTGACTTAAAAGAAGTTCTGGAATGTACAGATTAATTAGCCGAAATCTGCAATCCATTTTGAAAGATGAATGATTTAACAGAAATCTAGGTTTCTTCAATTCATCACTTATGTTGCATGACACTATAATCTTTTTGCACTATATTCTGTGCCTTGTGATCCTACTCCACAGCTACCTGATGAAGGAGCAGCACTTCGAAACCCAGTGTCTCCAAATAAACCTGTTGGACTATACTCTGGTGTTTGTGAGATTTTAAAACTTTATTTCCAGTGAATACAGCCCACACCTCAAACTGTTGCCAGTAAACTTTGCAATGCCAATGAAACAATGAACCTGTAGTCCTGAAAAATATACAATTTCTAACAAGATTAGCTACTCATTCACTGATCCTTCTGAGACATGACATTAGTGCTGGAAGCTGAAAGAAATGAGCAACTTTAAAACAAAAACCTGTTGGACCTCGCAGAGTCTGAACCTGGCGGTATGTTCAGGTAACCTTTACTACGACCTTATTTTGTTACAGCTTCAGATTTCACCAGCAAAAGAGGCATACAATAAGTGCTTTTAAAAGAAAACACCTCCAGCTCAAAGTGCACCCAGCCCCCCGACCCCACTTTCTTTGTTGGTCAGCTGAGTTGTCCGTTTGTTACTGGATCCCTGGTACAGCCAGGTAAAGCATGCAGCTGGGATGACTGAGTGGACCCTTTCCTGCAACGGCAGTTTCCTTCACTAAAAAGGGACAGGAGTGAATCAGATGGTGTTTTTCTCCCCCACTGCGGCTCCTGGGAGTGGAAAGGAAACAATCACCAAAACCCAGTCTTAGCTTTGTGAATCTTCAGAAAATAAGCCAACGTTCATCCCTTCAGATTTTCCATCCTGAGCTTTGTCACTCTTTTGTAGGACATTACAAGTGGAAGTTTTGCAGAAAAGCACCACAATGCAATCTGATTAATCAGGACCTGGATGTTTTCGGTCTTTGAATGTAAGTGTTGTGCTCCAGAACATTGGTGTTCACAGTTTATAATACTTATCTTCCCAGTCCCCTGTATCACTTGTCGAAAATGTTTAATTTGCGTTTTGTAATCCTTTCACTGTCTGCTAATGAGGAAAGTGTTTGCGTGTTTTACCTAAGTTATGTTGATCTTGCATACCTCGAGCCTCAAGCTAATTTCACGAGAAACCTTCTCCAGTTCAAAAGCAAACTGTTAGTGATGGCTCTGTTTCTTGTCACGTATCCAATTTCAGATCGATGTTGTTAATGTCCCTTTTATTCCTTCAGATCCAGGTTTCGCTCACAGGGCATGAACAGAACTGTCTCTAAATACATTTACCAATCTACACTCATCCTATTGATTGTCCAGAGACAATCCAGACAACGTCCTCTTGTTGTACAGGCCGGGAGGTTGACTCTGATGATCTCGGGGTATGAACTGATCTGAGACATGGAAAGAATTGTCGTTCGTGCACACCAGGAATTCAAACCCCTTCTCTCCTCCGAGCCAATGATCATTAATCTGCCCATTCCCACCGCTTCTTCTCCCATCATTACCAACAGCCCCAGGAAATCTCCAGTTAACCTTCTTTGCTCCAAAGCGAACATTCCCAACCTTGGGAATGTCTCCCCACAATGGAAATTCCTTATCCCTGGAAATGAAGCATGGCATACACTTGGGAAGAGATTTTGGCAAAATATTGTCAGTTAGGAAATGGAAAAATGTTCATGAAGCAAAACAGAAATCCCAGTCTCCAGCTTTTTGAACGTTTAGAAAGTCTTTGGGAAGCGGATTTAGATGAGAATGAAAGATGAACCGTCCGACTGAGCAGAGACAGTCCAGACACCGTCCCCTTGTTGAAGAGGCTGGGAGATTGACTCTGATGTTCTCGGGACATGAACTGATCTGAGACATTGAAAGAATTGTCGTTCGTGCACATCAGGACTTCAAACCCCTTCTCGCCTCCGAGCCAATGAGGGAACTTGCGAACAGACAAAACACTGAAAGGCTCGAAGGGCGACGGTCCCGGAGGAAAAAAACTAATTCCTCGTGACATGGATGTGTCTGCAGAAGGTGGGATCAGACTGTCCCCGGTGTCTCCACAATGAATGTCCCAGGCATTATTAAGGAAAAGTAAAAGTGATAGACGACAATTGTAATTCTAGGCGGGGTAGGCTGAATTATGTATTTACTAACAGCCACCCCTAAATCATGGTGCAGCGAAATGGCTTGCAGCGCCTGTCTCTGTGGCGCAATTGGTCAGCGCGTTCGGCTGTTAACCGAAAGGTTGGTGGTTCGAACCCACCCAGGGACGCTTTGCTCGCTGTTCTTCCTTGACTTTGAATCAGCGTGCTTTTAAATGGGGTCAGGAAAATGATCCCCCATCGAAAACCTTCTCCACAAAGGGGTTTCTGATTAATTAATTAATGCCTGACGTCAGGGACTGCGAATGCGGAGAAGCCGAGACAAAAAGAGAAACTCGGCAGGTTTGACAGCACCTGTCAGAGAAAACGGAATTCTGAAATGCTGCGTCTGATTCTCTTTCCATAGATGTTGCCTGACCTTCTCCGTTCCTCCTGCAATTTTCCATATTTGTTTTTAACTAAAAGTTAAAAGTATTTAGGGATGAAACACCTAGACTCGCCGTGTGCAGATATTTAACCCTTTCGAATCACCGTGAAGTGAATGGATTCAAAAAAACTCTGCGATGATTCACTCTTTCTCTGCTCCACAGGCAGACAGACCGGGAAGTGAAGCTGTCAGTGTGGTTCTGTATTCGTGGGCTGAGTGGTTAATGCGATGGACTTGAAACCCATTGCGGTTTCCCCACGCAGGTGTGACCCCTGACGACTACAAAATGAGAAATGTCGTCGAAAAGAAAGGGAGCTTGCTCCCCGGCTTCTTCTTTAAGATTCACGTCAGTGGAGTGGGAAAACTATTTCACTCACATTGGGACTATGAGCCAAAGATTTTCACACAGCTGAATACAACATTGTCTGAGTATATCTCTGGACATATTTGTAAAAGTCAGTGATTCTGTATCTCACTCTAACCGTATTGCGCTCCCATCTCTGTGTTAATGTCTGTTTTTCTGTGTTGATGTGACTATCTCTGCAAGCAATAGGACACAGATTACATCGGAGAGAAGTGTGAGTGTATCTGTCTGTGTATGAATGACAAATTCTGTCTGCAGTGGCACACATTGTCCCGGACGTGTGTGTCGGAAAGTTTCTTTATATCTGTCTGTGAATCTGATTTTGTGCCTGTGCGTGTTGGTGTATGCCCAGTTCTGCCTGCAATGGGACAAACTTTGATTCAGCACGTTTATAATGCATTCTTTCAAAGTCAGAGTTTCTCTCTCTCTCTGAGAAGTACAGTAACACAATGCCGCCTTCTGCTGGCCTACCCATGTGACATCACAAGCGCCACATTTCCCTGTTCCACTGCATCTGTTTCCTGGTCCTCTGCGGCGTTGGAGGGGGTTGGAGCTCCATCAGAATTTTATTGAGAACAGCAGGAACAGCATACAGCTGCCTGAGTCAGGTGTGAACTCAGAAGGTGGGATAACTGAATGAATCCTTTCCAGAAAAGCAGCAGGTAACAGCTTCTTACCTGTGTGTTTTCGTTGGGGTTTCAGAAGGTTTTTTTTTGAATGGACAAACCGTTTCCCACACACAGAGAGGGGAATGGCCTCTCCCCAGTGTGAACGTACTCATGTATCAGCATTTCATGTTTGTGTTTAAAGCTTTTCTCTCAATGTGAGCATTTGAAAGGTCTCTCAGTGTTAATCAGCAGAGAATGCCTTGTTACACTCAAAGCAGGGGAATGGCCTCTCCCCAGTGTGATCTCACTGGTGAGTCAGCAGGTAGGATGTGTCACTGAATCTTTCCCACACTTAAGGCAGATGAATGGCCTCTCCTTACTGAGTGCATTCTTGTTTCTCAAGGACGGGTGATTGATTGAATCCCTTCCCACAAACAGTAGATGAATGACTTATCTCCAGCGTGACTGCATCAATGAATTTTCAGCATGTAGAGACATTTGTTTCCCTCCCACAGTTTGCACATTTCCATGGTTTCTGTGGTGTAGATCATGTCTCTCCATATTGGATGATCAGCTGACTCCTCACCCAGACACAGGACAGGTTTCGTAGACTTATAGAATCCCTACAGTCCACAAGTCCACACCAACCCTCTGGGGATAAAGACATCCAAACCTATTCTCCTACCCCATTACTGAACATTTACCCTTGACTAATGCACCTAACCTACACATCCCTGAACACTGTGGGCAATTTTATATGGCCAATTGACCTAACCTGCCCATCTTTGAATTGGGAGAGGAAACCGGAGTACCCAGATGGAGCTGACGCAGACCCCGGGAGAATGTGCAAACTCCACAGAGACAGTCGCCTGAGGCTGGGATTGAGCCACGGTGGTGATACAATCTCTCCCTGCTGTGAATCGCGGGATGCTATTCAATCTGTGGAAATGGTGCAAGACTTGTCCATTTGTCACTGGGTACACTGATGTTTGCAAACTTTTACCACAGATAAACATTGACAATCCAATGGTTTTCAAATCCTGATTAATTGACTCACTTTAAGATCCTGATAAGGTATTTGCTTGGAATTCTCGCTGATAAATGTGCCCCTGTGATTCTCTGTAAAACAAACTTAAATCAGGAAAAATTAGAGATTGAGAAATCGTACTGTTTAAGATACTAAAAGGAGTTAAGAATCATAAAAACCTTATAGTGTGGAAGCAGGCCGTTTGAATCCACACCCGTCCTCTGAAGAGCATCCCACATAGATCCGTCCCATATCCCTGCATTCCCCACGGTTTACCTATCCAGCCTGCACATCCCTGCACATTATGGGCAATTTAGCATGGCCAACCCACCTAATCCAGATATCATTGAATTTTGGGAGGAAACAGGAGCACCGAGAGGAAACTACACAGATATATGAAGAAATTACTTACTCCACGCAATCACCCGAATCTGGAATCAAACCCAGGTCCCCAGAGCTGAGAGGCAGCAGTGCTAACCATTGGGTCACCATGGAGTTCTTTGAATCCAGCAATTTGTGTGAAAGTCACTCAAATACTGACCGTGAAACATTACTGGATTGTTATGAAAAACTCAACTAGCTGAGAAATGTCCTTCAGGGGAAGGGCGTGTTCTGGCCCTCCACAAGACTCAGCCCTCAATGAGAGTAAAGATAGTGAGAACAATGGGATACTTACAGACAGTTTCCTCCATCTCCATCACAGGAATAACTGACAGATCCTCACTTCAAGAAGATCAAGACCAGAGTGGATGAAGAATCATCACCTATAAACTCCGCTACCAGACACACTCTGTCCTCCTGGAGATACATGGTTTTGTTTCTTTAGAGAGAGGGAGAGAAGAGAGAGAGAGAATTGCCGCTTACTGACCTACAAGAACCAGCCGCTCCGAAGCCTCTCCTTCTCAGTGCAGGAGAGAAAAACGTTCCTCTTGGTTTGAGATTGCTGTGGGGAAATTCTTCAACTCTAACCCCGTGTAAAAGAATTTCCCAGAGTTCAGTACTAACTCGAATACAAACACTTCGCAGCAGGTTGTTCCTAAATCCATCCAATCCCTCCCTCCAGCTCTGTCTCTCACTTTTCAACTCCACCAGCTCAGACACCCGCACTGCGCATGCTCCATAAACAACTTGGCGCTGCCTTTTGTTCACTCTGATTGGCCTGGAGTCCCGCAAATTCCAGAATGTCGTCCTGAGCTGCCCCACTTTCTATTGGGCAGGAAATGCGGTCCGTCACACAAGAGCTGAAGCATAAAAGAGATATGTGTTCATCTCTGAGTCGGCTTGTGTTTATTGTCCATCCCTCGTTGTCTGGAGGGCGGTGAGGAGTCAACCACAATGGAGTCACATGTAAGTCTAACCGGAGAAAGGTGAGCCCAATGGTATCTTACAATAACTGACAGTCCAGATTTTTAATAACGTAACAGAACACCTCTATTTGGCCTGGTGAGATTTGAACACCTCCCACAGAACATTAACCAGGGTGAGCTAGGACTAGACCAGTTACATTGAGACAAAACCACTGTCTCCTGAGACAAGAATTTCCAGCTTTGGTCAACAAGAGGACACAATGTTTCAGGGAAATCTATTCAGAATTTCCAACATGAACTGACAGGAATAACTGCTGTAAAACTCCCTCACAGGATTTTAGGGAGAAGATTTACATATGAAAAGAAGAATCATAACCCATAAGTCCGTGTGTGAGTAAGAATAATATTTATTGTTACGTCATGGAGATCAAACCCTGTTAATTAAACTAACCGCCCAGAAAAGCTCATCTTGCCTCTTAATCTGTTAAAATGTGAGTGACAGAATTCCTAAATTGCACTATTTAAAGAAAATATTTTTCTAACTAATAGTGAACACTAAACAAAACTTATTCACAAATCCAACACCCCTTTCTTAAACTACTTACTATCTGACCCCAACTCGACACAACTTAATATGCTATTCTAATAACGTATTTATTAATCGTTACTTTAACTTAATCTCAAGTCCACACAGTCTCCTCTTCATTGATGTTTTCACTTTTCTAACTGCTGATCTTCCTGGGTGCTCTTCTTTTTACTGTGTGTTTCACGTGAAAAGGTACCTTTGATGGAGAGTGTTTTCAATTTCTCTGAGAGCAAAGTATTAGATCGGCAGTTGCTTCCCACTAACTTTCAAAATGCCGGGTTTATATCCCCCATAGGACACATTAAATTCTTATTTGATTGATTTCCAGGGATCAAAACCATAGAATTCGAATCTCATTGTCTTCTGGTATCCTGGGCATAGATTAAATTAATTAAATTTGAATTGTTGTCAAAACATCAAACAGAACACAGGTATCCATTTAAAAACCAATTGCTACATTTGAAACAGCCCGACCTTTTGCTAGTAGCTGTGGCTGTACTTTAACTTGAGAAAAACACTCTCTATCGAAAACTGACAATACATGCTCTGGACTTCGTAACATTGCATTGATCATTTGCCCTGGATTAACACGAAGACTCCAACACCATGATGAAACCATGTAAACGTGGTGACTATGGGAAGAGATTGTAGTTCCCCTGTCTAGCTGGAAATTGATTGATACAGTCACACTGGAAATAAGCTTTTGCCTGCTCTACATGTGGAAAGAGATTCACAGTGTATTCCAGCTTCCAGAAAAATGTGCTTATCACACTGAGGAGATACCGTTTAGCTGAACCTCCTGTGGAAAGTATTTCACACAGTCAGTCAACCTCACTGTGCACCAACGAGTTCACACTGGGGACAAGCTGTTTTTGTGCCCTGTATATGGGAAGGAATTTGCACGGACATCAAACTTGTTGTGACATCAGCGAGTTCACACTGGAGATAAATTATTTACTTGCTCAGAGTTTGCAAAGGGATTCGGATAGTCCCACAACCCGCTGATACATCAACACATTCATTCTGGTGAGAGTGTGTGAAAGAATTCACTTCTGCCGACACATCAATGAGTTCACTCTAGGGAGAGATCATTCACTTGCTCCGAGTGTAATACAAACTGCATTCAGTTTTCTCAGCTCTTCAGTGCAGTTACAACATTGGTATCTACCCAACAATCTGGAAATTTGCCAGATTGCCTGTGCACAAGTAGCAGTACACATCCAACTCAGGATTAATCGTCCTATCAGTATACTCCCGATTATCGATAATGCTATGTAACATATCGAATAACATCCTCTCAGCTGTGAGCTGCTGAGTGACCAGCTTGGGGACCACCAGGCTCACTCAGGTACTGACCACATTCAAGCCTTGGTTAAAACATGGACAAAAAAGCTTAATCCTTGAGGTGAGATGAGATTGGCAACCCTTGACCTCAAGGCTACATTCGACCCAGTGTGGCATCAAGGTGCTTTGATGAGATTCCAGGATGCAATTTACTACTGCGTACGTTATTCTCTATATAAATCACAACGATCCTCTTGATTAGGTTCCAGTCTGTAATTCATTCCCGAGTATGTTATTCTATATACAAACTATCCCGAACCCCTCAATTACATTATAGCCTGTATTACACACTCAGTTTTCTGTTATACTGGATGTAATCATCCTGATTCCCTCGATCAAATTTCCGTCTGGAGCTCACTTCTGATTGTGTTATTCTGTCAGTTAACAAACCCTATCTCTTGATTAGATTCCAGTCTATAAAACCCTTCCTTGAATTTGGCTACCTTTCAGAAAATTTCCGTGTTTATTAATTTTGAACTTTTTTTCAGCGACCAATCTATAATCGCTCTGTCTGATGTAAAATCACGGTCTTCCATGGCATATAATTTACCCAACATGGCATGCGATTGTTACCGCACCCCATTCTTAATGCAGGAGTCCCACGAGCACGCGCAATGCGTGCTTACAGGCACATGGGCTGGAGTTGGGAACATGCGCACTGATGGTCCGTAAGCCTGAAGGGAGAATGATGCCAATTTCGGTCCAACACTGACAGTGATGGTTTCGAGAAACTCCTCTCACAGATTAGATTAGATTACCTACAGTGTGGAAACAGGCTATAAGGCCCAACACCAACCCTCCGAAGAGAACCCACACAGACCCATTCCCCTACATTTACCCCTGCCTAATCCACCTAACGCTATGGACAATTTAGCATGGCCAATTCACCTAACCTGCACAGTTTTGGATTGTGGGAGGAAACCCACGCAGATACGGGGAGAATGTGCAAACTCCACACAGACAGTTACCTGAGGCGGGAACCACCGCCCGAGCCACCGCGCAGCCTTAACGGGCGGGGGGCATTTCCAGGCTTTTCCTCGAGTAATGTTTGAATGTTTGACTGGAGTTATGTGGTGAGTCTTTCTGACCTCTGTGTCATTCACGTGATAATTTTGGTGGTTTGTAGTTTGCTGCGACTGTTAAGCTGCACTCCTCAATCTTACTCATACATGGGACCTGAACGTCTTTCACATCTATTTGCTATAACTAATTGTGCTGTTCTGAGATCCAGACTTCAGACCCCTGGAGTTGGATTCTAGAGTGTGGTGCTGGAAAAGCTCAGCAGGTCAGGCAGCATCCGATGAGCAATCGATGTTTCGGGCAAAAGCCCTTCATCAGGAAACCCTGGGGTTCGATGTCAGTTTGAATGAGAATGTTGGGCATTTACTGAGCTCCCTGAGTTCAGAGGTTTAGAGCCGGAGAAGATGATAGAGATAGCGAGGGACAAGACTATGGGCAAAGACTGACATTTTATAATGGATCTGCTGCATCACCAGGAACCTGTGTGCATCAGCAGGCATAGCAATCATAGATTAAACGAACTTAGCGTGAGGAAGGAGAGAAGCAGCCGTGACCTGGAACGAAAGGAGGTCACTGGACCTGAAATGTTGACTGTACTGTCTGCCCATTGATGCTACCAGACCTACTGAGGTTCTCCAGCAATTTTTGTTTTTGTTTCTGTTTCAGATTTCCAGCATCCACAGTTATTTGTTTCTTATTCAGCAATTTGGATGATCTCAGATTTATGGAGAGTAGAATGTTTCAGGCCTTCAGGTGTGTGACAGAAGAATCAAAATCAAGAGGTGACAAAGGCATAGTGTAATTTTCAGAATCAGATAAAATGAGGTGGGGCAGGGTCAGAAATTATTCCTGAGATTTGAAGAGGTGGTCCCAATGAAAGTGTGGGCATGCAGCTGGTAGCTCATCTGAGAGGTAAAGCATTTACCAAGCTTTCAAGCGGCTACTTCAGCCTCACACATTTGGCATGAGGATAGATGGAAGTGGTGCTGGAGAGTGGTGTTTGCAGCGTGATTTGGACACAATGGATTTAAACTTCTCATTATTTAATTGTGCAAGAGTTTCAAGTATCTAGAATTGGGTGTTGGGCAGATGGAGGCAGTGCGAACCTCAGAGAGAAACTTGAGGACAATGATTTTCACATTTTCACTTTACTTGTTTTATTTCCAGCCAAGTTGACTCTCTCTGTCTGATGGTTGACAGGCTGGGAGATTATGGGTTGGGCCTTGATCGACTGAATGTTTTTTTAGATTAGATTAGATTACTTACAGTGTGGAAACAGGCCCTTCCGCCCAACAAGTCCACACCGATCCGCCGAAGCGCAACCCACCCATTCCCCTACATTTCCCCCTTTACCTAACACTACGGGCAATTTAGCATGGCCAATTCACCTGGCCTGCACATCTTTGTGACTGTGGGAGGAAACCGGAGGAAACCCACGCAGATACGGGGAGAACGTGCAAACTCCACACAGTCAGTCGCCTGAGTTGGGAATTGAACACGGGTCTCTGGCGCTGTGAGGCAGCAGTGCTAACCACTGTGCCACCATACCCCCCACCGTGTTCGGGAAGGTGTAAAAGGCCGGGGCGGGGTGATGGTGTGGGGGGGGTGGGGATGCGGTTGGGCGGGTGGGATAGTTGGCGGGGGGTGTCAAAGCTTCAATAGAAATCCAGCAGAACTGAGAACAGACAACACCTAGCTCTGTGGGAACGGGAGACCAACAGAGGACAGATAAATCAGGACCTGGAATCCAAACTGACATCAGACTACCATGTTATCAGTGCTTTGATTTGCATTGCCAACCCTCTACCTTTACCAAAGGTTTGATTTGATTTGAATGTCACGTACCCTCAATATTCAGGATCTAATCCTTGTCATCCTAAAACCACGTCTCTGTACTGACCCTCTGTACACACTTATTTTCTTCAGTCAATTCGTTCACTTTTCTTACAGTGCAGCAAATATTCAGACACAGTCTTTAGTTTCAATTTTTGTGATCTTTTCAATCCAGCTTTGATTGGTAGTACATTTATTCCCCTTGTCCCTTTGTTCTCTGACATTCACTTTTCACATTACTTCATTGCTCACCTGCCTTGATTTGGATTGCCCTTAATGTCCAGGGATGTGCAGGTTAGATAGGTTAGCCATGGGAAATGCAGAGTTATCGGTTCATAGTAATAGAAGCAGGAGTCGGCTATTTGGCGTGTCGAGCCTGCTCCACCATTCATTCAGATGAAGGCTGATCTATCCATCATCTGGGCTCCTCCTACCTGTATCATTCCATCTACCCTTAATTCCCCTCCATGCAATATCCTATCCAACTGTGTCTTGAATATAATTAATGAAGCTGCCTCATCTGCTCCCTTGGGCAGAGAATTCCACAGTGTCACACGAATTACAGCATGGAAAGAGACCCTTCAGTCCAACTCATCCATGTTGACCAGTTATCCTAAACAGTCTAGTCCCATTTGGTAGCACTTGGCCCATATCCCGCTATACCCTTCCTATTCATGAACCCGTCCAGATGCCTTTTAAGTGTCGTAATTATACTAGCCTCCACGACTTCCTCAAGCAGCTAATTCCATGCCCGCAACATGCTCTGCATGAAAGAGTTGTACATTGACTTCAGTGATTCGAAAGGGTAAAATATCTGCACATGGCGAGTCTAGGTGTTTCATCGCAAAAGATGAAATGAACTTTCAGTTAAAAACAAATCAAGAATATTCAGGAGGAACGGAGAAGGTCAGGCAACATCTATGGAAAGAGAATCAGACACAGCATTTCAGAATTCCGTTTTCTCCGACAGGTGCTGTCAAACCTGCCGAGCTTCTCTTTTTTGGCTCGGGTTCTCAGCATCCGCAGTCCTTTACGTTAGACAATAATACAATTCAGCAGCTCCTTTGTGGAGAAGGGTTCCGTTTGGATATCATTTCCCTGACCCCATTAAACCGCACACAGCCGCGAAGAAAAGGTGGAGCAGCGAACTAAACGGCCCTGGGTGGGCTTGAAACACCAACCTTTCAATTAATAGCCGAACGCGCGGACCAATTGCGCCACAGAGACAAGCAATGTTGGGGGCAGCGCCATCGCTTAGGGGAGGCTATTAGTAAATTCATAATTCAGCCACCCCGCCTAGAATTACAATTGTCGTCGATCACTTTTACTTTTCCTGAATAATGCCTGGGACATTCATTGTGGAGACACCGGGGACAGTCTGATCCCACCCTCTGCAGACACATCCATGTCACGAGGAACTAGTTTTCTGACTCCGGGACCGTCGCCCTTCGAGCCTTTCAGTGTTTTGCCTGTTCCCGAGTTCCCTCATTGGCTCGGAGGCGAGAAGGGGTTTGAATTCCCGATGTGCACGAACGACAATTATTTCAATGTCTCAGATCAGTTCATGTCCCGAGAACATCAGAGTCAATCTCCCGGCCTCTTCAACAAGGGGACGGTGTCTGGACTGTCTCTGCTCAGTCGGACGGTTCATCTTTCATTCTCATCTAAATCCGCTTCCCAAAGAGTTTCTAAAGGTTCACAAAGCTGGAGACTGGGATTTCTGTTTTGTTTCATGAACATTTTTCCATTTCCTAACTGACAATATTTTGCCAAAATCTCTTCCCAAGTGTACGCCATGCCTAATTTACAGGGATGAAGAATTTCCATTGTGGGGAGACATTCCCAAGGTTGGGAATGTTCGCTTTGGAGCAAAGAAGGTTAACTGGAGATTTCCTGGGGCTGTTGGTAATGATGGGAGAAGAAGCGGTGGGAATGGGCAGATTAATGATCAGAAGAACCAATTGCCACTGACCAGAGTCAGTTACCAGAGGACAGGAATTGAAGTTCTTGAATGAAAAGCAGCACTTGCGCCTAATAAACACAGAGAATACTGCAGAAAGCCGACAGGTCGTGCATCATCTGTGGAAAGGTAAACAGAGCTGACGTTTTGAGTCTGGTACGTTGTTTGTTCCGAACTCGAATTTCCTGCATGGCAATCAATTCCCAGACATGAGAAAACGGGACTTTATTGAGACGGGTTTTGTGAAGTTTGAGCGATAATGCAACCAACAGGAAGTCATTTAAAATCGCCGGCGAAGAAAGCATAGCCAGCAGGTTACCACCCTGGGTGGGGGAGCCCCAAAGGATCTCTACGCCAGCACCTTAAGTATTCGGCCACAACTACACGCCCAAAGTTATGATCTAAAATTTCTCATGGAATTGCTCTAACAGGAAAGGTGAGTACTGGACTTGTCCTGTCCGCGCCATAGACCCAACGTATCCTGTTCCCCTGGATTTGATCAGGACAGAGGAGGCTGATGGGAGATCGATTTGAACTACACACATTGATGAGGGACAGAGCGGGTGGGAAGGATCCATTTCCGTGCGCAGAGAGATGAATAATCAGGTTCGAAACTAAGGAGCCACTTCAAGAAAATTGGTGTTAAGTCAGCAAAGCTAATGTAGAACTGTTCACAGAAAATGTGATGAAAGTCTCTCGAGTTATTTCGATGAGAAGTGTTCATGATGCTAATACAATCGAAAGGATGAAGGTAGATTGGTAAATGTATTTGGTGACAGTTCTGTTCTAGCCCTGTGAGTGAAACCTGGATCTGATGGAATAAAAGGGACATTAACAATATCGATCTGAAATTGGACACGTGACAAGAAACAGAGCCATTATTGACAGTTGGCTTTTGAACTGGAGAAGGTTTCTCGTGAAATTAGCTTGAGGCTTGAGGTATGCAAGGTCAAGATAATTTAGGTAAAATACGGAAACGCTATCCTCATTAGCAGACAGTGAAAGGATTACAAGACGCAAATTAAGCATTTTCGACAAGTGGTACAGGGGACTGGGAAGAAAAGTATTATAAACTGTGAACAACAAAGTTCTGGAGCACAACACTTACATCCAAAGACCGAAAACATCCAGGTCCTGATTAATCAGATTGCATTGTGGTGCTTTTCTGCAAAACATCCACTTGCAATATCCGACAAAAGAGTGACAAAACCCATCCCTGTCAGCCCAGGATAGAAAATCCGAAGGGATGAAGGTTTGCTTATTTTTGAAGATTCACAAAACTAAGACTGGTTTTGGGGACTGTTTCCTTTCCACTCCCAGGAGCCGCAGTGGTTGAGGCGTTGAGTTGGGGAAAGTAAAATGTGCCCGTGAGCAGGCGTGTGAGGCTATTTCAGCTTCCGCTGTGACTTGACTCCGATGTTCTGAGGGACATTTATTGACGCGAGACAGTGAAAAGATTCTCATTCCCGCAGATCGGGAATTCAAACCGTATGCCGGCTTCAGGACACTGAGAAAGATTAATTGGGGTGTGTGAAGAAGCTGTGAGCTGCATTTCAAACAGGTAGGTGGAGACATTGCGCCCCTGGCCCTGTGCGTATCTAACGCCACCATGCTGCAGAATTCCTGTCCTCTGGTAACTGACTAACACGGACATGCGCAGCAATGGGAACAGTCACAAGGTCAACAACCAAAGATAATCATCGTCACTGCTTCCCTTCCACAGTCCCAACTTTGTGAAGCAGTATCTTTCACTGGCAAAGGAAACACCCTTGTCCTCAGGTGCCTGCTTCATTTCGATCACGATTTCATGTCCCTCACTGTTCTCGTCTCATTTGCAGACACTTGTGTCAAAAGAAGCTCTGCGGATATCTGCTTGTTCCACCCGAACAGGCAGTGGGTTGCAGATTCCCACCAGTCCCAATGTGAGTGAAATAGTTTTCCCCCTCCACTGACTTGAATCTTTAAGAAGCCGGGGAGCAAGCTCCCTTTCTTTTCGACGACATTTCTCATTTTGTAGTCGGCAGGGGTCACACCTGCGTGGGGAAACCGCAATGGGTTTCAAGTCCATCGCATAAACCACTCAGCCCACGAATACAGAACCACACTGACAGCTTCACTTCCCAGGTCTGTCTGCCTGCGGAGCTGAGAAAGAGTGAATCATCGCAGAGTTTGTTTGAATCCATTCACTTCAGTGATTCGAAAGGGTTAAATATCTGGACACTGCGAGTCTAGGTGTTTCATCGCAAAAGATGAAATGAACTTTCAGTTAAAACCAAATCTAGAAATTTCAGGAGGAACGGAGAAGGTCAGGCAACATCTATGGAAAGAGAATCAGACGCAGCATTTCAGAATTCCGTTTTCTCCGACAGGTGCTGTCAAACCTGCCGAGTTTCTCGTTTTTTGTCTCGGGTTCTCAGCATCCGCAGTCCCTTACGTTAGACAATAATACAACTCAGAAACCCCTTTGTGGAGGGGTTTCCGTTTGGATATCATTCGGCTTACTTTACCCAATTACAGTTCACACAGCCGCGAAGCCAAGGAAGAGCAGCGAACTAAGCGTCCCTGGGTGGGCTCGAACCACCAACCTTTCGGTTAACAGCCGAACGCGCTGACCAATTGCGCCACAGAGACAGGCGATGTCTGAGCCTGCGCCATCGCTTAGGGGAGGCTATTAGTGAATTCATAATTCAGCCTGCCCCGCCTAGAATTACAATTGTCGTCTATCACTTTTACTTTTCCTTAATAATGCCTGGGACATTCATTGTGGAGACACCGGGGACAGTCTGATCCCACCCTCTGCAGAAAGAGAGGGGGAAGAAACAGAACAGACATGAACTGTTGATCTCCGTTGTAACTCATAACGTAAAATCCTTGTAGTGCGATCACTTCCCTTAAGCATGAAAAGAAGACGTTAGCAGCCCGTCACCTTGTGGCGAAACTGTAGCGCGTCTGACTCCAGATCAATAGGTTGCGTGTTCAAATCGCGTCAGGCTTACTAAAAGTCTGCTTCTTACATTTCAAATCAAGAATGATTACGTTCACTCCCGATATCTGTTGAGCCAAATCTTCGTTGCGGAAACTTTCGATCACACGTGAGGCTTTGCTGTCAGTTTGATTTGTGAACACTGTGTCAGGGAGGTGGTGTGCCCAGTGTTTCGGTAAATGCTCAGCTCCCCACAATGTGAGAATGAAAACACAGCCGCTTCGTTCAGTTGGTGACAGCGCGGTGTGAATAACATTATACCGATGTTTTTACAACATAATCTAGAGATTACCAGTTGTGTGTTTCAATCTATCAGGAGGTCCCAGCTCATCCTGTCATAGCAGAGTGACAGCGAGTTCAGATAGAAATGTTTACCACCAACAACAAATTCTTTCCTCTCACTGGACACTGTTAAAATTATCTTTATTCAACAGAAGGAGCGGAAACTACAGTCTGACGGCCCCTCTCCACATTAACGGTGAGCCTGAATTTTATAAACGGTGTCAGTAAAATCCAATGGACGACACTGATTTGGTTTAATAGGTTTTTTTTGCCAAGCATAATTCACCGAGAGGATGCTGCTGTGTGAAACAGTGTGGGGAATTACTGCAGGGCCTCCTGCACATGGAACACACCGAAACTGATGTGTTTCACCTTCACCAGTTTATTCCGATCTCGGAGAAGAGAGGTTTGATGATTCGGATCATAGGAGGCCGACAGAGAGCAGGAGAAGAGCACTCAGACCTTCACAAGCTTGTCACCACAGTTGGGTCATCGTGGCCCGTGTATCAGTATGGGACAGTAATCTGCATCTACTGACTGGAAGCACAGCAAATTGGAGTGCTGGTGGGACTATCACACAGGAGAAAACGGCTTCGACAGATCAACTGGAGTGGCTCCCAATGCGCAACTCCGCTCACCTCAACTGAATAACTGTAAACAACTTACTCAGTGATTCAAATGAATACTCGGTTTTGAATCTGCATTGTGGCATGGACCTTCGAGAATGATGTCAAAACACCTTCATTGCTGTGATGGAGTATCCTGTTGGGCAGAATATATCCGTTGTCAAATTTCCTACGTTCTGTTGGTCCCACTCCGGTTTCACTCAGAATCACAAAATGTGTGACAGCGCAGACTGAGGCCTGCAGCCCACCTTAGCTCTGCTGGTTCAACACAATATGTAAATAAGTGTCTCATTCTGTCGCCTTCTCCCTGTAAATCTGCACATTGTTACATTGAACATGCCCACCGAATTCCCTTTTGTGTCCATTGAATCTGCCTCTTTGTCACTGTCAGACAGCAACTTACTGACCCCACTCCCTGTGCGAAAACGGTCTTCCTAATGTCACTTTTACTTATTTTCCTGATGACTTTCAATCTCTGCCAAATCGTTCTCGATCCTTTCAGGCCTGGGAGCATTTTCACTGCATTATTGCCTCTGTCTAAAACCCTCATGACGTGGAAAACTTCAATGAGGCCAGCTTTCAGCCGTCTGTTCTCCAAAGTGAGTTGCCCCAAACTTTCCAATCTCCCTTCATTGCTGACATTCCTCAGAACGATACCATTCACGTTAACATGTTCAGCGCCGTCTGCAAACACTTCACTTCCCCGCTTCCTGAAGTATCACACTCAGAATTGAGCGTAATACAGGTGGAGGATTCATTCAGACTCGGATTGCGCCGGCGAAAAATCTGCAGTACTTGTTTTCACTTTGAACATGCGTTTCCCTTCGCTGTGTTCACTGCAATGGCAGCTTTTGCGCCGTCCCTAATTCAGGCAGTCCGATCTCATTTAACGAAGCGTCTTTTTGAGAAAATTGATCGGGTATTTTTGCTCTGGTCAATTTAAGAAAAGATGGTTCGCCTGGGATTGGAACCCGGGAACTCTCACACGTCTGCATTCGCGAGAAGACCCAAAGCTAGAATCATATGCCAGACTAACGAGCCACCAGCCATGGGTGCAGCCACCTCCTGAAGCACCTGTGACTTGCTCAGTACGAAATACATTGTACATTGCTCCCAGAATTGCAAGCAAGGAAGAGTTTCAAGAACATCTGCTTCTCAATCTGTCTCTGCTCCCAGGACGCTGCTGTTTGTCCCGTCCCCAGGGACCGGACTCTCTCCACTGGTGGATAATTGAACCATTTTATTTCTCCTTGCAAGCTGTCCTGGTGGAAGAAGGAGCCCACACGCTCTTCTGCTCTCTCTCACTAGTTGTTGAGGCAGGATAAGTCAGTTACAGAAATGCGTAGGAAATGGGGAACTTTGAGCTTGTTCCAAAGGTCCTGTTAACGGAGAGACCGAAAGATGCTGTGTTGTCGGGACCGAGAGAAATGGAGACCCTTCCCTCAGGTAAATTGATATGAGTGCATTTTTGTGCAGCCTGCTTGGTGTTCAGAATTTGTCTTGACACAGCAATCCTACAGAGAGTCTTTTATTACACGGGCGTCGGTTTCTTTACCGCAGGAAATGGACAAAAACAGCATGTGTTTCAACTTCACCGGTTCATTGCCATCTGAGAGAAGAGGTTTAACACTTGAGATCAGAACACACCGACAGAAAACTGGACAACACGACTCAGAGCTCCACAAGCGTGCCAGAATAACTGTGTAAATTTGAATTGTGTATCGATGTGACACATTGAGCTCAGATACACGAAGTTTTGGGAAGCAGATGACAAGGTAAAGGAGAGAGCAGAGCGCCGTTATAGGGAAGAGCTGCTGAAGACGACATTGAGTAAATAAGTGAAAATGGTTTCCCTTCTGGGTTGTGATCCTAACATGCACCCGCTGTGCCATTCTCCTGCATTGCACGGCAGCTTTCCCGAGTACTCAGTGAAAAGTATTCAGCTTTTCAGTTGGCGTGTGTCTTGCACGTTCGAGAATGAAATCAAAAGATCTTCACTGCTGTAGTGTCATGTGCTGTTGTGCAGACATATCGCCGATGTGCAAATATAAACTCAGGGGGTAATGTACACTGGAGACTCTGGAGACAAAGAAGAAACCATGATCTCATTCGACGTGACAGCACTGTTCACTTCAATTGACAAAACCCTAGCCAGAGAAACAATAGCCAACCTACTGGACATACATAACAGAACACAGGAGGCCGAACCTATCAACAAGGACGGCATACTTAAACTACTGGACCTGTGCCTCACTACACACTTTACATTCAACAATCAGATATGCGAACAAATCAACGGAACACCCATGGGATCACCAATCTCGGGACTCATAGCAGAGGCAGTTATGCAAAGGTTAGAACAAACAGCCCTACCACAAATCCAACCCAAACTCTGGATCAGATATGTCGATGACACCTTTGTAATCATCAAAAACACAGAAATAGAAAAAACACACAGAATCATCAACGCCACACTCACAGGAATCCGATTCACGAGAGAAGAGGAAAACGATAGCCAACTCCCATTCCTAGACGTGTTAGTAGAGAGAACACCTAACGGAGAATTCACCACAAGGGTACACAGGAAACCAACACACACAGACCAAGTCCTAAACTATGAAAGTAACCACCCCAACACACACAAACGAAGCTGCATCAGGACACTATTCAAAAGAGCCACAACACACTGCAGTACACCAGAACTGCGAAAAGAGGAAGAGGAACACCTATACAAGGTATTCGCAAAAACGGATACCCACGCAACTTTATCACCAGATGCCTAAGAGATAGACCACGGAACGAGGATATGCCACAACCAAAAGGACTAGCCACACTACCATATGTCAGGAGCGTCTCAGAACTGACAGCCAGACTACTGCGACCCTTAGGACTCATAACGGCACACAAACCAACAGCCACGCTCAGAGAACAACTCACTAGAACAAAGGACCCAATACCCAGCATGAGCCAAACTAACGTAGTTTACAAAATACCATGCAAGGACTGCACAAAACACTATATAGGACAAACAGGAAGACAGCTAACAATCCGCATCCATGAACATCAGCTAGCTACAAAACGACACGACCAGCTATCCTTAGTAGCCATACACTCAGACAACAAGCAACATGAATTCGACTGGGAAAGCACTACTATCATAGGGCAAGCCAGACAGAGAACAGCCAGAGAATTCCTAGAAGCATGGCATTCATCCCCAAACTCCATCAACAGACACATCGACCTGGACCCCATATACAAACCACTACAACGGACAGCTGAAACTGACACCTGGAAGCGGCAAGAACAAACCACTATAAATACCGGAAGAAACATCAAAGAAGCGCTTCGCAGGAGGCTCCAGAGCACTGATGATGTCTCCTAGCCAGGGGATGAAACGTTTGCAACAAAAACTTCCAGCTCGGCGAACAGAACCACAACTCTGAGCCAGTTGAAACTTGCTCAGCGTGAAATACATTGCTCCAAGAATTGCAAGCAGCAAAGCGTTTCCAGAACATCTGCTTGTCATTCTGTCCCCGGGGCGCTGATGTTTGTCTCATCCCCAGGAATTGGACTCTCTGTAC
Organism: Hemiscyllium ocellatum; assembly: GCF_020745735.1. Taxonomy (NCBI): domain Eukaryota; kingdom Metazoa; phylum Chordata; class Chondrichthyes; order Orectolobiformes; family Hemiscylliidae; genus Hemiscyllium; species Hemiscyllium ocellatum. Next base: position 154,357 of record NW_026867482.1, on the reverse strand, counting down.
TGGCAGATAATTAAACCATTTTGTTTCTACTCGCAAGCTGTTCTGGGGGTGAGGGAAGAGTCCATTCGCTCTTCTGCTGTCTCTCTCAATCACTTGAGGTGAGAGAAGTATCTGTTACACTAATGCGTGGGAAGTGAGTAACTTTGAATATGAATTTCCTCCAAAGGTCTATTATCGGAGAGATAGAAAGATGCTGTGCTGGCGAGACAGAGAGAAATGGACACCAAGCACTCTTCCCTCAAGTAAATTCACATTGTTGTACAGCCTGCTTGGTGTTCAGAAATCGTCTTCACGCAGTAATCTTACAGAAAGTCGATTGCAAAGTGGACATCGCTTTCTTTGCTGCGACTGCGCAGCAGTTAACATCTGAGTCCCAAGTGTCCCAGATGAAGAGAATCCGAGTGAAACCTTCACTCACTGAGAGTCATCCCCACGGCCCTGAGCTGAGGGACTGCAGGCAGTCCAACACGGAAGGGACGGTTAAAAATGAACCAGTTTTGCTCCCTCAGCCTCTCTGTCCCAGAGACAGGCAGTGGGACGCCATAAACACGTTGCACCATCCTCGCGCAGACACAATCCGTTCAGCCCATCGAGTCCACGGCGACTCTCTGCCACTTGCCTCTCTCTGAGGTGATTCGCAATCAGTGATATCTGTCCTCATAGGAAGGAACTGTATCTGAGTGGTGATACGGTTTCTAACATACTGATCGTCTTGTCATTCACGTCCGACCCGGCGTGGCGATTAATGCAGGGAATGGATGGAAGTACAAGGCATGCGGTTCAACTTTATCAGCTCATTGGCATTGAGAAGAAGTGGTTTTGCGAATCAGTTCATAGGAAACCGACGAAGAACAGGAGAAGACCACTCAGACTACCATAAAGCATGTTACTTGAATCGTGTGAGTTTCCCGAGAGTATCGGTATGATACAGGGTATTCAGACACTCAGGCAGTAGGTGCAAAGGCAAGATATAGAATATAGCACAGCCCCAGTTCAAAAGGAAGCCGCTCAAGGAGACATTGCACTACAGCGGAGGATGACTTCAACCCATTGACCTCGGGGCTATGAGCCCAGCACACAACCACTACGCCACTCTGCTCCTGCACGCCGAGTGTTTTCCACAGGTCCCTTCGAGACTGATGTCAAACATCTCCACTGCTGTCCTATCATATGCTGTTGCGCAGATGTATGGAAGCTGTGTAAATATAAACTTTTTCCTAACTTCCCACATTCTGTTGGTCGAATTGTGATTCCATTCTGAATCACAGCATGTGTCACAGCACAGACGGAGGCCATGCGGCCCACCTTCGCTCTGCTGGTTCGACACAGTAAGTAAACGTGGGTCTCTATTCGTATCATTCTCTTTCCTTCTCCATGTAATTCTGCACAGTGTTACTTTAAACATGACCACCGAATTCCCGTTTGCGTCTATTCAATCTGCCTCTTTGTCAGTGTCAGTTAGGGATTTACTGAATGCAACCACTCCCTGTAAGAAAGCGTTCTTTCCAATGTCACTTTTAGTTCTTTTCCTCATGACTTTAAAACTCTGCCGAATTGTTGCCGATCCTTTCAGGCGTGGGAGCATTTTGACTACATCACTTTCTCTGTCTAAACTTTGCATGACTTGGAAAGCTTCAACCAGGCCAGATTTCAAACTTCTCTTCTCCGAGGAGAGCTGTCCCAAATTTCCAATCTTGCTTCAGTGCTGACATTCCTTAAACACGGCACCACTGACGTCAATGCAATATTCCATCATTTCACTTCCTTGCCTTCTGCCCAACTTGTACTCCAAGCGGTAAAAACAATGACTGCAGATGCTGGAAACCAGATTCTGGATTAGTGGTGCTGGAAAAGCACAGCAGTTCAGGCAGCATCCGAGGAGCAGTAAAATCGACGTTTCGGGCAAAAGCCCGCACTTTAGCGAAGGTACTTTTTGAGAAAGTTAACCGGGCACTCTTGCACAAGTCAGGAAACGTGGGCTCCTCCTGGATTTCGCGCAAGTCTACGTAGTCGAAGACACAAAGCGAGAGTCATACCCCGAGACCAACGAGCCACACCGAGAGCACACAAGCACCCCCGCTCCACCTCTTTAACCAGCTGAGTCTTGCTCAGTGTGAAATACATTTGACATTGCTCTGAGAATTGCAAGCGGGAAAGAGTTTCCGGAACAGCTGCTTCTCATTCTGTCTCCCTCCTGCTGTTTGTCCCGCACCCAGAAACCGGGCTCCCTCCACTGGCAGAAAGTTAAACCGTTTTGTTTCGCAACTTTTCTCTGACACCGGAGTGAACCTTGATAAGCATTGCCTTCCGCAACATAGGGTACAGAGAACAACAGAAGACCACTCAGACCTCCACCAGTGTGTCATCTCAATTGTGCACATTGGGCCAGTGTATCAATGTGAAATATTTATGTCAAAGTTTTTTGGGAAAGAAAAGAAAAGGCGAGGTGCTGAACAGTGCGCCGTTCTACGGAAAAGCTGCTAAAGACGACATTGAGTGAATAGGAGAGATGGTTTCCCTTCTGGGTGATGCTCCCATCATGCACCCGCAGACAGATCGCCGTCCTGCAAGTATAAACTCTGTCTAAGTTGCGCCATTCTGTTTTTTTCGAACTGTGATTTCGCGCAAAAGTACAAAATGTCAACACTCACAATGTTCAAACTTTACAAAGTTCTCAGAGATATATTTAGCGAACACCTGGAAGAAATTCTCACAAAAGTACCTGGGGAATTTCGGTTTGAGGGCTGTTGAACTTTAAGTAGAATGAAGGGCCACAAGAAAAATTACATTTAAACTGTAAAACACACGTAACCGCGTCTACAAACAGACACTGCCAAGCAGCCCCGACCTGCTCCGTCGAGAGAGTGAAGACTGTTCACTCGTTTGTAGCTGCAGAAGCAATCATCCCCACACATACAAACCAATCTGCCTCAAGATGTGATTTCAACGAGCTACATCACACTGCAACACCCAGGTACGGTGAAGATCAATAAACTACTGTAAAGCGCATTTCAAAGGAATGAACAGCCCGTAGGCCAGCTGAAAACTGCTTCCCCGACCGGGAATCGAACCCGGGCCGCGGCGGTGAGAGCGCCAAATCCTAACCACTAGACCACCAGGGAGAGACAGAATCCCCCGTCTCTCTCTGCTGAAAATGGCCTCGCTGCCCGGGAATCGAACCCGGGCTGCGGCAGTAAGAAGACTTTCACCGGTACATCCATCAATGTAATTTTTTGTATCCCTTGCTCCCGATGCGATCTCTATAACATTGGAGAGACTTAGAGTCAAGTCACATCTCCGGGACGCTCCTGCGCGCCTTTATTGGAAAAAAAGCGCGGAGCGGACCCGGAAGCTGGTGTAGTGCAAGCTAACCTGGGTAGGTTTTTCTTCCTATAAATGCGCGCAGGAGAGTCCCGCAGATGTGACTTGACTCTCCAGTCTCCCCAATGTTATAGAGATCGCATCGGGAGCCATGGACACAAAAACTTACATTGATGGATAAAAAAAAATTAAATTTAAACTGTAAAACACACGTAACTGCGTCTACAAACAGACACTGCCAAGCAGCCCCGACCTGCTCCGTCGAGAGAGTGAGGACTGTTCACTCGTTTTACTGGATTTTACTGACACAGTTTATAAAATTCAGGCTCACCGTTATTGTGGAGAGGGGCCGTCAGACTGTAGTTTCCGCTCCTTCTGTTGAATAAAGATAATTTTAAAGTCTGGTTGAAGATTTGTAGCTCGGGTGTCCGTTGTTGTGGTTCTGTTCGCCGAGCTGGAAGTTTTTGCTGCAAACGTTTCGTTCCCTGGCTAGGGAACATCATCAGTGCTGTTGGAGCCTCGTGTGAAGCGCTGCTTTGATGTTTCTTCCGGTATTTATATTGGTTTGTTCTTGCCGCTTCCGGGTGTCAGTTTCAGCTGTAGTAGTTTGTATGTGGGGTCCAGGTCGATGTGTCTGTTGATGAATGTTCTTGCCGCTTCCGGGTGTCAGTTTCAGCTGTAGTGGTTTGTATATGGGGTCCAGGTCTATGTGTCTGTTGATGGAGTTTGTGGATGAATGCCATGCCTCTAGGAATTCCCTGGCTGTTCTCTGTCTGGCTTGTCCTATGATGGTCGTGTTTTCCCAGTCAAATTCATGTTCCTGGTTGTCTGAGTGTATGGCTACTAGGGATAGCTGGTCGTGTCGTTTTGTGGCTAGCTGATGTTCATGGATGCGGATTGTTAGCTGTCTTCCTGTTTGTCCTATATAGTGTTTTGTGCAGTCCTTGCATGGTATTTTGTAAACTACGTTAGTTTGGCTCGTGCTGGCTATTGGGTCCTTTATTCTAGTGAGTTGTTGTCTGAGTGTGGAAGTTGGCTTGTGTGCTGTTATGAGTCCTAAGGGTCGCAGTAGTCTGGCTGTCAGTTCTGAGACGCTCCTGACATATGGTAGTGTGGCTAGTCCTTTTGGTTGTGGCATGTCCTCGTTCCGTGGTCTATCTCTTAGGCATCTGGTGATGAAGTTGCGTGGGTATCCGTTTTTGGCGAATACCTTGTATAGGTGTTCCTCTTCCTCTTTTCGCAGTTCTGGTGTACTGTGGATGCTGTATATCAGAAACAAAAAACAGGAGTTGCATGTGACCCTTCCACAGAACTGATGGTGATTGGGAAAATGTCGGTTTATATGCAGGAGATATTGTGGGAGGAAGGCGGAGATCAGGACAGAGCCCAAAGCGAAGGAAGAACTGATGGACAGAAAAAGACGTTGATAACGATCTGCGTGGGAGGGTGAACAACTGTTAATGGAGACTGTTCGTGGCTAAGTATAGGTAGTATGTAATGACAGACTATGTGATAACAAGGCTTGGTGTGTGTGTTAGGGACGAGGATACTATGGAATTCAGGCCCTAGAATTATTGAATTCGATATTGGGACCGGAGGGATGTATGGTCCCCAAGTGGAATATTCGGTGCTCTTCGTTCTGCTGGTGCTGAGCTTCGCTGGGACAATACAGCAAACCTGAGACAGAGATGTTAGTCAGGGAACAGGGTGGGGTGTGGAATTGGCAGGCAACTGGAAGCTCAGGGTCTTTTTTGCAGGCAGAACGTAGATGTTCTGTGCAGCAGTCACCTAGTTTATGCTTAATTTTCCCCAATGTAGATAAGCCCATATTGTGAGCAGCAAATACAGTAGACTGGGTTGTGGGTAGTGCAGGTAAAATGCCGCTTCACCTGGAAGGTAAGTTTGGCCCCTTAGATAGCGAGGAGGGAATAGGTAAATGGGCTGGTGTCACACATGCGGCAGTTGCAGGCGAAAGTGCAACTCAACCTGCAAGTTTACATTGAGAAAATCCTGGACTTGAACTCCCAAGTGTCTTTGCACTTCGGATTTCTTCATTTTCTCCCCATAATTCCTCTGTTCCAACAGTGACTATCTGGTGTCAGGGCAGCACCAGTGATTTCCTGACATATGGATTGTATTTGGGGATACCAAGGAATGTCAGGAACTGCGAGTATCTCAGGAGCAATCGTTATTCCTGAGGGAGGCAGAGAGGAATGTGGTGTGGTCCTGTAAGCTCCAGAACTTTGATAACTTCATGAGTCAGCAATAACTCTTTCTGGACCAAGAAACGAAAGGGCCAATGAGAAACTGCGCCATGGAAGTTAACAAATAACATACATTAACTCGCTGTCACTCTGCTATGACAGGAGGAGCTGGGACCTCCTGATAGATTGAAACACACAACTGGTAATCTCCAGATTATGTTGTAAAAGCATCGGTATGACATTATTCACATCGCACTGTCACCAATTGAACGAAGAGGCTGTGTGTTTAAACCCCGTGATGAACAGCTTGTGTTTTCATTCTCACCCTGGGGGGAGCTGAGCATTTACCCAAACACTGGGTGGCCTCTATTCATGTTTAAGGGAAGTGATCGCACTACAATGATTTTATGTTATGAGTAACAACTGAGATCAACAGTTCATGTCTCTTCTGTCTCTCGCCCCTCTCTTTCTGTCTCTCGAAACAATTTCCAACTCTCTCTCAATAAAAATCTGAAAGAATTGCGGATGCTGTATATCAGAAACAAAAAAACAGGAGTTGCATGTGACCCTTCCACAGAACTGATGGTGACTGGGAAAATGTCGGTTTATATGCAGGAGATATTGTGGGAGGAATCAAGGACAATGAAAATGAAATGTCAAGGCTACATGAGAAAAACAAACCAGTGAAGTTGCTGAATGACTTTCTGCTGTCCTATTCAATAAAAAAAGATGATACGAAATACAGAATATAACTTCAGGGCTATATTAGAATGTGAAAAATAATAGCCACAAAGCTTTTACGAAAGTGAATAATATCATATATACACCATATGAAGCAACATATGTCTACATTTTATATCAACGTGCCAATCCCTTAGATTCTGCTCCATGAGTAATTACCCTTTTAATTCTGAACATGAGGAAAGAAGCAATCTTTTTCCATAATGCAAATTGTATTTAAATAAACGTGTCAAACTGAGGGGGAAAAAATAATATACCGTTAAGACGAACAGAGAGCATCTGACACCTTTGCAGAGTCTGCTCCCTCCCTGGATTCACTTCAGTTGCAAAAAGTGAATAGTGTTTCCTCCCTCTCTCCCTCCCTCCCAGGATGAGGAATGGAAAGGGCGAAGATATTGCTTTGCTCCCACGATTTCTCCATGATGTGGGAATCCTTGTCTCTCTCCAACTTTGACAATCGGTTGAAAGACCACTCATGTACAGAACGTGTTGCATGTATTGCTGCTGCAAATGGGGTGTTGCTATTTCAAGCTGTGTACCCGCTTAAAGTTCTTCCCACACTCAGTTCATTGGAACACTCTCACTCAGGTATGCATACCTTAGTCTCACTGATGTTTGAAACCTTGTGAAGTAGACGGGACAAGAGAGAAATTTTTAAAAATTCTACTAGATTCAAAGGTCGATGATATTCCCGTGCCAATGAATTGTTTGTCCCTATCAGACCTTGTTTTGAGATTTCTGGCTGTAAATCCTCTCTTTCCCGTATCCAGTAAAAGGAGATTATAGAAGACATTGCTGTCTACACAGTATAGAAATTCAAAACAGACAATTCTGGTTTCTGTGGAACATTCTTTCTTTTCTCCTTCCCTAAAAAATCTGAATCTTAATGCTGCAGTCTCCCTCCATTCTTACTCTGCTGTAGCTATTATCACCCTCATTCCCGTTCTCCTAAAAATGCAGAAAAATGTTGACTGACAGATCTATGCTCGCCTACTCCTGCCCTGGACACAGGCTGGAAGAGACTGGGACAGGAGTGGGCCATTCAGCTCATGGGGCTTGCTCTGCAATTCCACAAGATCATGTCTGTGCTGCTGTAGCCTTAACTCCATTTCCTGCCTGCTGTCTATAACCTTTCATATCCCTGTCACTCAAAGTTATGTTCAATTCAGCCTTGAAGACATTCCATGGGCCAGTCTCCATTATTCTCTGTGGGGAAGCAATCCACACATTAACAAGAGAATAAATCCATCATTTCTGCCTGTTATTGGGAGAGCCCTGATTTGTAATCTGTGTAAGTGAGCTCTAGACTTTCTGACTAGGAAGCATTTTATCAGAACCTGTGTTGATGAGACGACCCTGAGAGTTTTATTGGTTTAAAATGATGTTACCCCTCATTTTTCTCAAAGCCAGTGACTGCTTACCCAATCTGCTCAACCTCTCTTCATAAGACAATCCTCTTCATGCCAGGAATCAGTCGAGTGAACCTTCTCTGAACTACTTCCAATTCCCTCCTGAAGGAAATGACCCAGAAATGCACAGAATATTTGAGCTCTGGTCTCACCAATACCATGAGCAGCTGGAACAAGCCGTCTCATCCTCTAAACTCTACCCCACTTTCATCTCCTGCAAAGTCAACAAGTTAACCTCAGAATGTGAAAATAAAAGGAAAAGGAGAGGGTGAGAAAAGAGTGTGTGGTACTCACAGATATCATACAGAAGAAGGAAGTTGCAGTCTGGGGTGAAGCTCAATCTTCATTCAGAGATAGAGGCGCAGCAGCAGCAGCTTCAGGAACTCATGGTCCAACTTCTGCAATCAGACAATAGGGGGTTCTGCTTGACAGGAAGACTGAACAACCTTCCGGTCCTCCAGGAATTCCAATTGGTCAATCTCCAGTCACAGCCCACAATGGTCTTTATGATGCGAGGGCGGTTGACCAAGACGAGACAGGCAGTTTAAAATACATGGACATCACTGGCTGGCACTGAGGCTCCAAGGCCTTCAAATTTCTTCGTCTCCTGGAGTCCCCTCTAGTACCCCTCCAATGACACACTCATTCATTTGGCTGAACTGGGTCTCACCCTCAATAATTTATGCTTTGAATCCTCCCACTTCTGCCAGACCAAAGGGGTAGCCATGGGCACAGGCGTGGGCACCAGCTATACCTGTCTCTTCGTCGGGTACACAGAAAAGTCAGTCTTCCGCAGCTACATTGATGACTGTATCGGTGCCACCTCGTGCTCCCACGAGGAGGTTGAACACTTCATCAATTTCACCAACACATTCCGCCTTGACCTCAAGTTCACCTGGACCATTTCAGACACCTCCCTCCCTTTCCTTGACCTCTCCCTCTCCATTAACGGTGACCGATTCAACACGGACATCTTCTGCAAACCCACCAACTCCCACAACTACCTGGACTACACCTTCTCCCATCCTGCCTCGTGTAAAAACGCTATCCTTTATTCCCAATTCTTCCGCCTCCACCACATCTCCTCCCAGAAGGACCAGTTCCACCACAGAACACACCAGATGGCCTCTTTCTTCACAGACCATAATTTCCACTCCAATATGGTCGATGATGTCCTCCAGCGTATCCTATCCACTTCCAAACCCAACCCACTCTCCAATATTAGCACCATCTGTCACCACTGCAAGAATTGGAAAACCTGCGCCCACAGCTCCCCTCTTACCTCTGTCCAATGCCCTGGAGGAGACTTCTACATCCATCATAGATTCACCTGCACTTCCACACACATCATTTCCTGTATCCATTGCTCCTGATGCGGTCTCCACTGATGCTGGACCCACAACCCAGAGGTCGAAAGATCGAAACCATCTTCTGCTATTGTTCAATCACACGTCGAGCTGCTTTCCTTTGGATCGGTGCTCTCTTCTGCAAGCTGCATTTGCATCGACTTACCCGAATGGCATGTGGCATGTCGATGCACTCGCCAAATCCACTCCATTCAAGTGGCGTGGTTTTAGAGGTCTTAGTGGCATTCTGTTCTTCGTCGGTTTACTCTGAACTAAATCGCAAAACCAGTTCTCTGCGATGCCAATCAGCTGGTCACTGGCCGCTCGGGTGTCAAAGAAGCGTTTCAAAACAAAATGGTTGAATTATCTGCCAGTGGAGAGAGCCCGGTTCCTGGGGACGTGACAAACAGCAGCAGGGAGACTGAATGAGAAGCAACTGTTCGAGAAACCTCAAATGTATTTCATAGTGAGCACGTCTCAGGTCACTCGAGCGGTGTGGGGCATTCATCGCGCGCCGGCTCTCTGGCTCATTGGTCTAGGCGTATGATTCTTGCTTAGAGTGCTTTATTGCGATGAGTTGCGAGAGGTCCCGGGTTCAAATCCCAGAGGAGCCTGCGGTCTCTCAAAAACTAGACTTGGGCAAAACTGCCTGATTAATTTTCTCAAAAAGCACCTTGGTGAAACGAGGTTGGGCTGTCTGGAGTACGGACAAGGCAGAAAACAGGGAAGTGAAATGGTTGGAGGTAGTGTCGAACAGGTTGACGTGAGCTGTGCGGTGTTTCGGGAATGTCAGCAATCAAGGTAGATTGGAAAATTGGGACAGCTCTCCTCGGAGAAACGAAATTTTCCAAGTCATGAGGGACCTAGAAACAGGAAATAATGTTGTGAAAATGCTCCCCCACCTGAAAGGATCCACAACAATTCGGCAGAATTTTAAAGTCACCGGTGGAAGAACGTTTTCGTACAGGGAGTGACTAGGGTCAGTAAGTCCCTGTCTGACATTGACAAAGAGGAAGAGTCAATGAACACAAAAGGGAATTCGGTGGTCACGTTCAGATGTGCAGATTTACGCTGAGAAGGCGAGAGAATGAAACGAATAGAGACACACGTTGACTTAAGTATAGAACCAGCGGAACGAAGGTGGGCCGCATGGCCTCCGTCTGCTCTGCGACACATGTTGTGATTCAGCGTGAAATCACAGTTCGACCAACAGAATGTGGGAATTTAGTAAAAACGTTTCTATTTACACAGCCTCCGTACGTCTGCGAAACAGCATATCACACGACAGCAGCGGAGGTCTTTGACATCAGTCTCGAACGTGCATGCCGCGTGCCAGATGAAAACCTGAAGTGCTCTGTGGACCGCGGTCAGAGCGTGGCAGCAGAGTGGCGCAGCGGGAGCGTGCTGGGCCCATAACCCAGAGGTCGATGGATCGAAACCATCCTCTGCTATTGTTCAATGCTACCTCGAGCTGTTTTCCTTTGGATCGGCGCTGTCTTCTGAATGGCATGTAGCATATCCGTGCACTCGCCAACTCCACTCCATTCAAGGGGCGTGCTTTTAGAAGTCGCAGTGGCATTCTGTTCTTCGGCGGTTTCCTCTGAACTGAATCGCGAAACCAGTTCTCTGCGATGCCAATGAGCTGGTCAAGTTGAAACAAATGCCTTGCATTTTCGTCCATTCCCTGCAGTAATTCGCCACCCTGGTTCAGACGTGAATGACAAGCATGTCAAAAACCGCATCACGACTCAGACACAGTTCCCCCACTATTAGGACGGATACCACCGATTGTGAATAACCTCAGAGAGAGAGAGAGAGACAGGCAGTCGCCGTGGACTCGACGGGCTGAACGGCTTGTGTCTGCGCGAGGAAGGTGCTACCTGTTTATGCCGTCCCACTGCCTGTCTCTGTCTTCAGTGTTGGACTGCCTGCAGTCCCTCAGCTCAGGACCGTGGGGAGGACTCTCAGTGAGTGAAGGTTTCACTCGGATTCTCTTCATCTGCGACACTTGGGGCTCAGATGTTAACTGCTGCGCGGTCGCAGCAAAGAAAGCGATGCCCACTTTGCAATAGACTTTCCGTAAGATTGCCGCGTGAAGACGATTTCTGAACACCAACAAGGATGCACAACAATGTGAATTTACCTGGGCGAAGAGTCCTCGGTGTCCATTTCTTTCTGTCCTGCCAGCACAGCATCTTTCTATCTCTCCGATAACAGACCTTTGGAGAAAGTTCACAATCAAAGTTGTTCATGTTCCCCGCATTAATGCAACTGACACCTCTCACCCCAAGGTTTTCAGAGAGAGAGAGAGAGAGCAGAAGAGCGAATGGACTCTACCTGCCCCCCACCCTACATCCCTCCCCACCCCGCAGAACAACGTGCAAGTAGAAATAAACTGGTTTAATTATCGAGCAGTGGAGATAGTCCAGTTCCTGGGGATGAGACAAACATCAGCGCCCCGGGGACAGAATGACAAGCAGAAGTTCTGGAAACGCTTTGCTGCTTGCAATTCTTGGAGCAATGTGGAATGTACTTCACACTGAGCAAGTTTCAGCTGGCTCAGAGTCTCCAATGTACATTGCTGTGTTTGCCGCCAGCACAGGGAGAGAGAACAATAGGAAGGACGTAGGAGTGAATAACGATCCGCGTGAGAGGGCGAATAACTGCTCATGGAGACTGTTAGTGGCTAACAATACGTAGTGTGTCATAGCAGACGAGGTGATAACAAGGAGTCGTTTGTGTGGTAGGGGTCAAGGACATGGGGGAGTTCAGGCCCTAACATCATGCAACTCGATATTGAAGGCCGCAGGGCTGTAAGTTCTCCAAGTGGAAAATGAGGTGTTGTTCTTTCATCTGGAGCTAGAACACTGCTGCAAGCCTGAGACAGAGATGTTGGTCAGGGACCAGGGTGATGTGTTAAAGTGGCAGGCAACCGCAAGGTCAGGGCCTTTTTCCTGCGGGCAGAACCGGGATGTTCTGCGAAGCAGTCACCCAGTTTATGCTTCTTGCTACATTGGGGAAACGACACTGTGAGCAGCGAATGCAGTGCACTAGGTTGTGGCAAAAGTGCTGCTTCACCTGGCAGGTATGTTTGAGCCCTCGGATATTCAGGTGGGAGCAGGTAAATGGGCAGGTGTCACATATTCGGCGATTGCTGGCGAAAGCGACTTGGCACTATGGGACGTGGGTGTGGGGTGTTGCGAGTAAAGGAAAAGTGGACCCGAAGTGTAACCCCCGGCACAACGGGTGCGTGTTGGGACCATAACCCATTCTCTCCTATTCACTCAGTGTCGTCTTGAGCAGCTTTCCCGTATAACAGCGCTCTGTTCTGCACCTCGCCTTCTCATCTGCTTCCGAAAAGAGCTTGGGCATAAATATTTCACAGTGATATACTGGCCCAATGTGCACAGTCGAGTTGATACACTCGTGGAGTTCTGCGTGGTATTCTCCTGTTCTCTGTATCCTATGGTGAGGAGGGCAATGCTTGTCACTGGCCGCTCGGGTGTCATAGAAGAGTTTCAAAACAAAATGGTTGAATTATCTGCCAGTGGAGAGAGCCCGGTTCCTGGGGACGTGACAAACAGCAGCAGGGAGACTGAATGAGAAGGAGCTGTTCGAGAAACTCTTTGTTGCTTGCAATTCTTAGAGCAATCTCAAACGGATTTCATAGTGAGCAAGTTTCAGCTGGCTCAGAGTCTCCAACGTACATTGCTGTGTTTGCCGCCAGCTCAGGGAGAGAACAATAGGAAGGACGTAGGAGTGAATAACGATCCGCGTGAGAGGGCGAATAGCTGCTCATGGAGACTGTTCGTGGCTCACAATTCGTAGTGTGTCATAGCAGACGAGGTGATAACAAGGAGTCGTTTGTGTGGTAGGGGTCAAGGACATGGGGGAGTTCAGGCCCTAAAGTTATGGAACTCGATATTGAAGACCGGAGGGCTGTGAGGTCTCCAAGTGGAAATTGAGGCGTTGTTCTTTAATCTGGAGCTAGAACACTGCTGCAAGCCTGAGACAGAGATGTTGGCCCGGAAACAGGGAGGTGTGTTAAAGTGGCAGGCAACCACAAAATCAAGGCCTGTTTAGTGAAACTGACACCTCTCACCCAAGGGATTCAGAGAGAGAGACAGCAGAAGAGCAAAAGTGCTACATCACTTTTCCACAAAAGCATCTTCGTTATACGAGATAGGACTGACAGAAGTAGGGGGATGGGGCTGAATTACCAATGCAGCGAACACAGCGAAGGGAAACTCTTGTTCATAGTTAGAACAGGTATTGCAGATTGTTCGCCCACACAATCCGAGTCTGAATGAATCCTCCAGCTGCGTTATTGCTCAAATCTGAGAGTGAAATTTCAGGAAGAGGGGAATTGATGTGATTGGAGATAGCGCTGGACAGGTTGTCGTGAATTGTGCCGTGTATGAGGAATGTCAATAATGAAGGCAGATTGGAAAGTTGGGACAGTTCTCCTTGGAGAACAGAAGTTTGAAATCTGGCCCAGTTGACGTTTTCCAAGACATGAGGGATCTAGACAGAGAAAATAATACAGTGAAAATGGTACCACGTCTGAAAGGATCGCCAACAATTAGGCAGAGTCTTGAGGAAAGGAAGGTAAAATGACATTATGAAGAACGTTTTCGTGCAGGGAGTGGTTCGGGTCAGATTTACACAGTTGCGCTGACACCCTTGTGGAGCTCTGAGTTGTCTTGTCCTCTTCTGTCGGTGTGTTCTGACCTCAAGTGTGAAACCTCTTCTCTCAGATGGTAATGAACTGGTGAAGTTGAAACACATGACTTGCTGTTTTTGTCCATTTCCTGCGGTAAAGAAACAGACGCCTGTGTAATAAAATACTTTCTGCAGGATTGCTGTGTCAAGGCAAATTCTGAACACCAAACAGGCTGCACAAGAAGGCACTCGTATCAATTTACCTGAGGGAAGACTCCCCGGTGTCCATTTCTGTCTGTCCCGATAGCACATCACCTTGCCATTTCTCCGATAACAGACCTTTGGAACAAGTTCAAAGCTGTCATTTGATGCATTCGTGTCAATGACGTCTCCTCCCCCATGTGATAGTGAGAGAGAGCAGAAGAGCGAATGGGCTCTGCCTTCCACCAGCACAGCTTGCAAGTAGAAACAAAATGTGCCAGAAGACTGAGGTTGGCTAACATGGTGCCACTGTTTAAGAAGGGCAGTAAGGACAAGCCAGGGAACTATAGACCAATAAGCCTGATGTTGGTGGTGGGCAAGTTGTTGGAAGGAATCCTGAGGGACAGTATTTACACATTTGGAAAGGCAAGGACTGATTAGGGATAGTCAACATGGCTTTGCGCATGGAAAATCATGTCTCATGACCTTGATTGAGTTTTTTGAAGAAGTAACAAAAGAGGATTGATAAGGATAGAGTGGTGGACGTGATCCATGTGGACTTCAGTAAGGTGTCCGAGGTTAGATCTCATGGAACACAAGGAGAACTTGCTCAAAGCTAGAAGACAGAGGGTGGTGGTGGAGGGTAGATTTTCAGAGTTGAGGACTGTGACCAGTGGAGTGCCACAAGGATCGGTGCTGGATTCACTACTTTTCATAATTTACGTAAATTATTTTGATGTGAACATAGGAGGTATAGTTAGTGAGTTTGCAGATGACACCAAAATTGGAGGTGTAGTGGACAGCGAGCAAGGTTACCTCAAATTTACAACGGGATCTTGATCAGATGGGCCAATGGCTGAGGAGTGGCAGATTGAGTTCAATTTAGATAAATGTGAGGGGCTGCATTTTTGGAAAAGCAAATCAGAGCAGGACTTATACATTTAATGGTAAGGTCCAGGGGAGTGTTACTGAACAAAGAGACCTTGGAGTGCAGGTTCATAGCTCCTTAAAAGTGGAGTTGCAGGTAGATAGGATAGTGAAGAAGGTATGCTTTCCTTTATTGGTTAGAGTGTTGAGTATAGGAGTTGGGAGGTCACGTTCAGAAAGGATGAACAAGGATATTGCCAGGGTTGGAGGGTTTGAGCTATAGGGAGAGGCTGAAGAGAATGGAGCTATTTTCTCTGGAGCATCAGAGGCTAAGGGGTAACTGTGTAGAAGTTTATAAAATCATGGACAGGGTAAATTAGACAAAGTCTTTTCCTGGGGCGGGGGAGTCAAGAACTAGAGGACATTAGTTTAATGTGAGGGGGCAAAGATGTAAAGACCTCCACCATAACCACCGTATTATTCTTATTGATAACTGAAATCTCCTTACAAATCTGTTTCTCAATTTCCCGCTGACTCTTAGGGGGGGTATATAATACCATCCAAATAAGGTGATTATCCCTCTCATTTCAGTTCCACCCAAATAACTTTCCTGGATATATTCCCAAGAATATTCTGCTTAAATACAGCTGTAATACCAACCCTTATCAAAAACACCACTCCCCACCTCGCCTGCCCCCTTTTCTACCCTTCCTATAGCATTTGTATTGTGGAACATTAAGCTCCCAGTCCTGTCCATCACTGAGCCACGTTTCTGTGATTGCTGTCATATCCCATGCCCTGACTTCATCTGCATTTCATGTTAGGCCTCTTCCATTGAAGTAAATTCAGTTTAATTTACCAATCCTAACTTGTTCTCTGCTTTGTCCCTACCTACCCTGACTGCTTGACTCACTCCTTTTCCCAATTGTACCAGTCTCAGGTTGATCTCTTTCCTCACTATTCCCGCCTAACTAGTTTAAAACCTCATGAGCAGCTCTCACAAATCTCCCTGTCAGTATATTAGTCCCCTTCCAATTCAGGTGCAATCTGTCCTTCTTGTACACGTCACTTCTACCCCAGAAGAGATTCCAACAATCCAAAAATGTGAGCCCTTCTCCCCTGCACAAGGTCCTCAGTCATACATTCATCTTCTCTATCCTCCTATTCCTACCCTCACTAGCTCATAGCACCGAGAGTAACCCAGATATTATGACCCTCGAGGACCTTCTTATTTCAATTCCTGCGTAATTTTCTTTGACCCTTCAGAATCTCATCTTTTTCCCTTCCGATGTCGTTGGTTCCAGTGTGTACAATGACGACCTGCTTGTCCCTCTCCCCTTTCGCAGCATTCTGCATCCTCTCTGAGACATCCTTGATCCTGGCACGAGGGAGGCAACACACCATTCTGATTATTCGCTGCTGGCTGCAGAAATGTCTGTCTGTGCATCTGACTAGAGGGTCCCCTGTCACAATCGAACACTTGGACCCCAGCATGCCCCTCATTACATTAGAGCCAGTCTCAATACCAGAAACTTGGCTGTTCATGCCACGTTCCCCTGGGAGTCCATCACCCCATACATTTTCCAAACCAGTATACTTGTTTGAAACGGGGATAGCCACAGAAGATTTCTGCACTAACTGTTTACCTCTCCTACCTTTCCTGGTGTTACTCCATCTATCTGACTGTATCTGCAGCTTTTCTCCCTTCCTATAACTATCTATTACACCCCCTAGCTCTTGTAAATTCCTCATTGCCTCGAACTGTCGCTCCAACAGATCCAGTCGATCTGATAGGATTCATGATCAAGGACACTTGCTGCAGACAATCCTCAGTAACGTGGAAACTCTCCCTAATCTCTCGTTTCCGACAGGAAGGGCATATGGCTCTACTAAAGGCCATTTTTGCTCATCCAAAATCTACAGACCCAGACAACAACAATTTCTTTTTGCTCTTAAAAAGATGTGCTCCAGGCTAAGTTAGCACTTATCACTTATAATTTTAAAATTTAATCAAGAGGAATTTTAATAAAACACTATAATCAAGAATGAACCCATTCTGCTCACTTCTGAACAGGCTGAAAATTGAATTAAAAAAAACTACGTTCGAACCCAAAAGAAAACCAACTTTCAGGGGCAGGGGGCGGGCACAACTATCGCCCCGCCTCCTATTGTTTCCGAATTCTTGGAGGACTCCTCCAGCCACGCCCCCTGAATTGACGAAGACGTCACTCATCAGGACCCCGCCCCTATACGAGCTGGCGCATGTGCAGTGTAGCTCCCGCAGCGGGACGGCGGCCGAAGGAACAAGGACCGAAACCGCTGGGTCCAGCAGCGCGTTCCGGGTCCGGGGATCCTTCTTCAGAACACGGACAGGTCTCAGAGACATCCCGGGGGAGGTCACCAGGCCCAAGCGCCAAGACCTGGCTCCTGCTCCCGGGGAGAGGAGATGGCGAGACAGGGTAGGATTGGAAACCGCGGGAGGAGGGAGACTGGGGAGTTTATAAACTTCTCGGGGGAGGCCTGAGGTCTCCAATGAAAGCCGCACAGGCCCACTGTTGACTTCACCGGCGAAGGACCCCTCGGGTTGCCCGGGCAACCGACGGCCATCTTTGTGAGGGTCAGGCGGAAGTTGTCTTTGGGCCGGGCTGGCGGGCGGCCATCTTGGTGAAGGCACCGTTCGCCGTCATTTCCGGGAGGTAATTCCAACCTCGGGGCAGCCTTTGTATCAACTAAAATTTCCTCATCTCACTCTCTGGGAGACCTGGCCCTGAGCTCGGTCTGTGTGCCCTTAAAACAGGAAAAGGAAGTGGGAGACAGGTCCAGAAAAAAACAACACTTAGATGGGTTGTGAATTTGAGGTGAATTAATGTGATAATTTGTGCCACTGGAACAGAATGTGGGTGTTTCCGAGATGGCAGTGAGCAGGAGGGCATTGACGTGTTGGTGTTAGTTTCAGTTTGTAGACAAGAGAAAAGGGCGAACACCAGGAGTGGAGGAAAGACATGAGGATGGATTTGAATTTCAATGCAGGGGGAGGAATAATGTGTAGGATTCGAATTTAATACAGTCAGCAAATAGATAGGAAAAGTGTTCTGTAGAAAGTTGAACTGTCCCCTCAGTCTTTTTTCCATCTTGTGCGCACAGTGATGTCTTTTGGACATTTCTTTTACAGGATGATGCGAGTTTCAGATGGGAAACTCAAGACAAACATCATAGCATGGAAACAGACCCTTCAGTCCAACTCATCCATGCTAACCAGATATCCCAACCTAATCTAAATCCACTTGGCAGCAGCTAGCCCATATCCCTCCGAACCCTTCCTAGTCATATACCCATCCAGATGCCTTTTACATGTTGCAATTCTACTAGCCTCTACCACTTCCTCTGGCAGCTCATTCCACACATGCACCATCCTCTGAGTGAAAAAGTTGTCCCTTGGGTCTCTTTTATATCTTTCCCCTCTCACCCTAAGTCTATGCCCTTTAGTTCTGGATGTCCCCCACCCCAGGGAAAAGACTTTGTCTATTTATCCTATCCATGATTATGATTTTATAAACCTCTCTATAAGGTCAGTCTCCAATGCTTCAGGGAAAACAGCCCCAGCCTATTCAACTTCACCCTATAGCTCAAATCCTCCAAACCTAGCAACTTTTTGTAAACCTTTTCTGAACCCTTTCAAGTTTCACAACATCCTTCCGATAGGAAGGAGACCAGAATTGCATGCAATATTCCAAAAGTGGCCTAACCAATGTCCTGTACAGCTGCAACATGACGTCCTAACTCCATTAATTAATACTCCAACTAATAAAGGAAAGCATGTCAAACACCTTCACTATCCTATCTACCTGTAACTCCACTTTCAAGGAGCTATACACCTGCACTTCAAGGTCACTTTGTTCAGCAACACTCCCTGGGACCTTACCATTAAGTGTATAAGTCCTGCTAAGGTCAGCTCAAGATTTGACAGTTGGATGACTTGGGCCATAGTCTGGCGTTTGGATCACCAGGTGCTGGGGATTTGTAAACTTTTAATCCCATCAATTTCCCCCAACACCATTTATACACAACTGCTCATTTCCTTCAGTTCTGCTCTCAATGGACCATGTGTTCCCCAACATTTTGGGAATGTTACTTGTGTCCTCCTTTGTGAGGATCAGAGCAACGTATGTGGTGAATTGGTCTGCCATCTCTTTATTCCACATGAGACCTTTGCCTGTTTCTCAGTGTAATTGTTTTCACTAATGCTATTTTTGCCTCTTCACTTACCCCATTTCCCCTTTTCATCAATCCTTCTGTTGAAACCTGAACTGCTCCCAGTCTTCAAATCTGCTGCTTTATTTTTAGCCAATTCGTACGCCACTTCTTTGGATCCAGTGCGATCCTTAATGTCCCTTGTTAGCTCTGGCTAGGCCACGTTTTGTGTTTTATTTTGTCAGACAGGATGGAACAACTGTTCCTTCTGGTGCTATTTAAATGTTTGTCATTTCTTTCAATAATGTTCCCTCATTTGTTGTAGCCTGTTCTTGTTTCTGCCATTGCTTTAGATTGAAGTCCCCAGTCTCTGAATCAACTGTGTTCCTCTTCATTTTAATGGAATGTTCTCTCACTCAGTTCTTCACTCTTCTACAAGGGGCCTCTCACAGCTACATTGCTGATTATTCCCTTCTCGTGGAGGAATTAACACTTTGGAATTAAACCGCCATTATCCAACAGAACCACAGCCACTTCTGCAATATTGTGTCTCCCTCCTATTGGAAGGATGTTGTAAACATGAAAGGGTTCAGAAACGATTTGCTAGGATGTTGCCAGGGTTGGAGGATTTGTGCTATAGAAAGAGGCTCAACAGGCTGGGGCTGTTTTCCCTGGAGCGTCGGAGGCTGAAGTGTGACCTTATAGAGGTTTATAAAATCATGAAGAGCATGGATAGGGTAAATAGGCAAGGTCTTTTCCCTGGGGTGGGGTAGTCCAGAATGTGAGGGTAATTGGTTCAGGGTGGGGGAGAGGGGCAGGTGTAAAACTGACCAAAAGGGCAATTTATTAACCCAGAGGATGGCACAAGTGGTGGAGGAAAGTACAATTACAACATTTAAAAAGGCATCTGAATGGGTATATGAATAGGAAGGGTTTAAATGGAAAATGGCTAATGGGATTTGAATGATTTGTAACATAGACAATTGGTGCAGGAGTAGGCCATTCTGCCCTTTGAGCCTGCACCACCATTCAATACGATCATGGCTGATCATCCTTAATCAGTATCCTGTTCCTGCCTTATTTCCATAACCCTTGATTCCACTATCCTTGAGAGCTCTATCCAACTCTTTCTCAAATGAATCCAGAGACTGGATCTCCACTGCCCTCTGGGGCAGAGCATTCCACACAGCCACCACTCCCTGCTGAAGAAGTTTCTCCTCATCTCTGTCCTAAATGGTCTACCCTGTATTTTTAAGCTATGTCCTCTGGTTTGGCACTCACCCATCAGCGGAAACATGTTTCCTGCCTCTAGCGTGTCCAATCCTTTAATATTCTTATATGTCTCAATCAGATCCCCTCTCAGTTTTCTAAACTCTAGGGTATACAAGCTCAGTCGCTCCAGTCTTTCAGCGTAAGGTAGTCCCGCCATTCCAGGAATTGACCTCGTGAACCTATGCTGCACTTCCTCAATAGCCAGAATGTCTTTCCTCAAATTTGGAGACCAGAACTGCACACAGTACTCCAGGTGTGGTCTCACCAGGGCCCTGTACAGCTGCAGAAGAACCTCTTTGCTTCTATACTCAATCCCTCTTGTTATGAAGGCCAGCATGCTATTAGCCGCCTTCACTACCTACTGTACCTGCATGCTTACCTTCATTGACTGGTGTACAAGAACACCCAGATCTCTTTGTACTGTTTGGTACAGGCGTGTTGGACCAAAGGGTGTTTCTGTGCTTTATGTCTATGACCCTGGCTTTCCAACGATGTTTGCCACGTCTGTATGTTCAGTTTTTCTGTTGTCGGTGTTAATGCCTCGATGTCTCATTTTGTTCCCCCCTTCCCGGGTCGTTAACCATTTTGTGTCTGGTTCTTCCTCAAGAAGCTGCATTGCAGTTTCACCCTGAATTGGCACTTTTTTTTTGCTTCCCAAAATCAGACCTGCTCACTCTCCGCAATATCCCAGTGTTGTGAAAGATATTAACTTCCAGGTGGAGTTATCCAAAATGCAGAGAGATGTCAGTCTTGGCTTTTTTGCTTTTCAGCCCCTGGAAGATCCTTCAGGAGAATTAGTTAGAGCGGAGTGAGATGGTGCTTTCAGTTTTGTGGAATACAAAAGAGTATTCCGTAGAAAGTAGAATTCCTTGTTCAGAATTTCTACCCTGGACAGACAGTGATGACCTTTGTAATCTCTTTTTACAGAGTATTGGAAAATCTGAAGACGGAAGTTTCAAGGTCAACAGATGAAGGGCTTATGCCCAAAACGTTGACTCTCCTGCTCCTCGGATGCTGCCTGACCTGCTGTGCTTTTCCAGCGCTGCAATTTTCGACTCTGACTCTCCAGCATCTACAGTCTTCACTTTGATGTCAATGTCTGACAGTCACTCAGTCCATCGGGACCGCAACAGTTTTCAACTATGAGTCTGTGAGAAGGAGGAAAGCTTTTTGGTTCTCATTTGAGTACGTTTTCAGCATCAGTGGGATTGGATGAGAGACCCAACTGTTGCAGCGCACTGAATGAGGAGTGTGTAGCAGCTATACGGCCTGGAAAGAGGAATTCACGACGTGTTTGTGCGCGACTGAAGCTTTGGCCATGGAGAAACCCGAGGAATCCCGCCCCGTGGAGAAACCATGGAAGTGTGGTGACTGTGGGAAAGGCTTCCGTGCTCCGTCTGCCTTGGAGATTCGTCGGCGCAGTCACACCGGAGAGGGGCCGTTCTTCTGCCCTGAGTGCAGGAAGGCCTTCAGCAATTCCTCCGCCCTGCAGGCCCACCAGCAGCTCCACACAGGGGAGAGGCCGTTCCCCTGCACTGAGTGCGGGAAGATCTTTAGCAATTCCTCCATCCTGCTGAAGCACCGGCGGGTACACACAGGGGAGAGACCCTTCAGCTGCCCTGAGTGCGGGAAGGCCTTTACACAGGCGTCCATCCTGCTGACCCACCGGCGGATCCACACTGGGGAGAGGCCGTTCTCCTGCCCCGAGTGTGGGAAGGGATTTAGTCAGGTGGGCAACTTGCATGTGCACCAGCGGGTCCACACTGGGGAGAAGCCCTTCACGTGCCCTGAATGCGGGAAGGCCTTCAGCTATTCCTCGGACCTGCTGAAGCATCAGCGCGTCCACACCGGGGAGAGGCCCTTCAGTTGCCCCGAGTGCGGGAAAGCCTTCAGCGATTCCTCCGACCTGCTGAAGCACCGAAGGGTCCACACGGGGCAGATGCCCTTCAGCTGCCCCGAGTGCAGGAAGGCCTTTAGCGATTCCTCTGCCCTGGTGAAGCATCGGCGAGTGCACACGGGGGCGAGGCCCTTCAGCTGCCCCGAGTGCGGGAAAAGCTTTGCCCGGGCCTCCAACCTGCTGACCCACCGGCGGATCCACACGGGGGAGAGGCCCTTCAGCTGCCTCGAATGCGGGAAGGGCTTCACCCGCTCTTCCCACCTCCGGAGCCACCAGCGAGTTCACGTGCCATCGCAGGGTGATTGAAGGAGTGACGGCCAAGTGTCATTATCGACTGGACGATCAACCCAGTTCCAGGGACTTCCGGGTTCAATTCCCACCGCGACAGATGGTGGAATTGGAATTTGGTCAGAAATCTGGAGTTCAGAATCTAACGGTGAAACCATTTTAGGGGTGTGGGGGTGGAGAAACCCCCATCTGATTCACTCAGTTGTCCCAGCTGCATCCTTTACCCGGTCTGGACTGTACGTGACTCCAGACCCACAGCTGTGCACCCACTCCCGCCCCCCAAAAAAGCCCCTGGCAAAGGAGCGGGGAGAAACTTACTTGGACACAGGGTATGGGTTGAAATTGCTGAGTGAGGCAATACTTCCTCCGGGTTACGGCTGTACCAAGGATCCAATTACAAAGAGACAACTCCGTGCTGCCCAATATTAAAGGAAGGGGGGGGCGGGGGTCTGTGTGCACTTTGATCTTGAGGTGTTTTTTAAAAAATCTACTATGCTTTCTCTGCCTTTTTGCTGGGGGTGGTGGAATCTGAAGCTGTAACAAAGTTGGGTCACAATAAAGGTTACCTGAAGTTACCCCCTGGCTCAGACTCTCATTGAAAGCTTTGAGCTCCAAGAGGTTTTGTTTTAAAGCTGCTCATTTCTTTCAGCCTCCTGCAGAGTTTCCAATGTCGTGTATCAGATGGAGCAGTGAATGAGGAGCCAGTACCGTTAGAATTTTTTCCGGAGTGCAGAGTGCACCATGTCATTGGCATTGTAAGGTTTCCTGGCAGCACCAGGAGCTGTGGGCTGTGTTCACTGGGAACGATGTGGAAGTGCCGGTGTTGGGCTGGAGTGGATAAAGTGATAAAATTACACAGCACCGGGTTATCATCCAACAGATTTATTTGGAAGCAGTAGCTTTCGGAGTGCTGCTCTTTCATTGGGTAGTGATGGAGCAGGAACATATCGCAACTGATCACAGTGTCATACTACTGATAGGATATATGGAACAAATCAAGATTGTAGTTTAGTCTTTCAGCTTCTAGAATGGGTTGTGGGTTATGTAATTAATATGTAAAGCTCAGAAGTACTTTTGAGTCACATTCTTGAGATGACTTAAGGTTTTATAAAAATCAGTGACATCTCAGCTGAGTACGTGAAGGATGTGAGGTTTGACTCTGTCTGTATCCCAATCTTGAATTTCCAAAGTAGGAATTTATAAAATATTACATGGATTGACTGCCTGCAGATTGTGTGCTTTTTTGATCAAAATTGAATGTATCTGCAAATGCAAATTTACCCCATAGACCTGTGTGTGTCTGTGCGCATGTGACTTTGTGTGTGAGAGTTTGCCTGTGTGCATGCTTGGTAATGTATGAGTGTGATGAAGTATAAGCCTATGAGAGGGTGAGAGTGGGTGGTATGTGTCTCTGTCTGAGAGACAGCGTGTACACGAGAACGGTATAGATAAAAGTGAGGAATTGCATTTTGCTTAAAAAAAAAGGGAGGACTAGTAGCAGTTACTGGCAGGGCCCTGGGTTATGTTGTAGAACAGAGACATGGGGGTGTGGTTCAGGTACATAGTTCTTTGAAAGTTGCATCACTGGTAGACAAAGTGGTGAAGAGTTGTTTAGCCCACTTGCCTTCATTGTACACACTGTTGAATGTTGGAGTTGGGACATCATTTTGAAGTTGTACTTTTAGAACACCAAGTGCAGTTCTGGTCGCCCTGTTATGGGAAGAATACTATTACAGAAGGTTCGGTAAAGATTTACCAGGATGTTGCCAGGACTGAAGGGTTTGAGTTATAAGGAGAGGCTGAGACTTTATTCACTGGAGTGGAGGAGGTTGAGGGGTGACCTTATTGAGATTTGTAAAATCATGAGGGGTGCAGGCAAGGTGACTCGCAAAAATAGTGAGGAGCATGTTTGGTTAGGTCGAGTCACAGGGGAAATTAAATATTGGCTGTACCGTGTCTTTTTCTCCTATTGGCATTTGACACTTAAATTTGTCATTAATCACAGCATTGCCACAGAGTGGACAGCGCACGCTCCTCGGTGTCAGCAAGAACGGCGCATGCTCCTAGCTGTCCGCTGCAACGGGGCGCGATCTTCTTTAGAAGCCAATGAGGAGCCTTGGAGGACCGAACAGAGGGTAGTCCTCCTGCCAATGAGAACATCCCCTATTGTCTGAATGCGGAAGTTGTAACTGAAAGGGGCACAGGCTGGACTGAGAACCGGTAGGGGTGGGCTGCCTTAGAGTGGTTGGAAGGTGGGAGGCTTGCTGTGTCTGTATTGTCTGCAATTCTGTATGTAACTGTATTGTTTAATGTACAAATGTCATTGTCACTGTCTTGTCATATGTGGAACTGGGATTTGAGGTTTGTCCTCATCTCCCTGTAAAATGGTCAAACGGTAGGGTTTGGGGCCTAGCTTTGCTGCTCCTTTCCCTTGTAAAATTGCTGTCTCTTGTACAGCTGTAAATGTTTATTGTAAACTGTTTTGTAATTTGTTTAATAAAATAAAAAATGCGGAAGTTGTCCCATGAGCTTCTGAAGCTGCTGCTGCACCTCTCTCTCTGAATGAAGATTGAGCTTCACTCCAGACTGCAACTTCCTTCCTCTGATTAACATCTGGGAGTACGGCACTCTCTTTTCAATTTCTTATTTCATTGTGGGCTTCAATTGTTGACTTGCAGCAACTGAATGTAAAGGCAGTGAATCCACGGAGGAGCAGTCTCAGGAAATGTTGATCCAGGTCTGTGTCTCAATTGGCAAACACAGTCCCACAGTGTGAAGTTGTTATAGCCTTTGCTGTGGGGAAGAAAACAGCAGAAAGGAAGTGCATTGTTTAATTGGTGATATATGGGGATGTGGAGAAGGGGAGGACTGCAGGTGTTGAAGATCAGAGTCAAAAAGTGTAGCACTGGAAAAGCACAGCAGTCAGGCAGCTTCCAAGGAGCAGGAGAGTTGAAGTTTCGGGCCCGAGCCCTTCATTAGGAATGATGTGTGGATGTACAAAGGGGTCTCAGTGTCCTTCTACACCAGTCACTGCCTGTTGTCAGACAGGTGCAGCAAGCAATCAGCAAGGCAAGTGTTATATTAGCAAGAGGAATTGAGTTCAGAAGTGGGGATGCCTTCCTGCAGTTAGGTTGGGGGAGGGGGTCATTGAATATATTCACGGCTGAACTCATCTGATTTTTGAACAACAAAGAGGTGGATGATTCTGGGGGAACACAAGAAAATGGTTTCAAGGCCAGTATAGAACAATTACAAGTCGGACGGCACAGAAACAGACCCTTCAGTCCAACTAGTCCGTGCTGACTATGTTTACAAACTAAACTCATTCCACCTGCCTGTGTTTGGTCCATATCCCTCCAAACCTTCCGGCTTTTGCTGCTCCTTGGATGCTGCCTGAACTGCTGTGCTCTTCCAGCACCACTAATCCAGAATCTAGTTTCCAGCATCTGCAGTCATTGTTTTTACCTCCCTCCAAACCTTTCCTATTCATGTCCTTATCCAAACATCTTTTAAACGCTGTTACTGTACCTGCATCCACCATTTCCTCTGGACATTCATTCCACACACAAACCACTCTCTCAAAGGAAAAAGGTGCTCCTCATATCTCTTTTAAAATCTCTTCACCTCGCACTTTAAAATTTGCTCCTAATCTTGAAACAACTCCTGCCATTCACCTCATCTATGCCCCTCATGATTTTTATAATTCTCCTATAATGTCGCATCTCCACTTCCTGTGTTCCATTGAAAACATCCCAGCCTATCCACCTAGATGTAGGTAAATTAATATCCAGTTATGATCTGTTCAAAACTGGTGCAGGCTCAAAAGACCAAATGACCTACTCCTGCTCCCAACTCTCTCACTATGTCCAGGACAGTAAGAGACTATAAGACAGGAGCAGATATTTGGCCATTCACCACATCGGGTCTGCTCATACCATTCAATCGTGGCTGATCGGTTTGTCAACTCCATTCACCTGCTTTCTCCCAATACGTCTCGATCTCCTTGATACTCAAGAACTTACCTATCTCAGTTTTAAATATACCCAGTGACCTGGCCTCCACAGCCTTCTTGTCAAGGAATTCCATAGATTCACCACTCTCTGGCTGAAGTTTTTCCTTTTCTCCATTCTAAAAGGTCTTCTGGTCCTAGTCTCTCTTACCAATTGAAATATCTTCCCAATGTCCAGGTCGTTCAGTATTAGGTATGTTTCAATTAGATCCCCCTCCTGGTGAGTATGGCCCTGTTAATCAGCATGAACCAGACCTTTCAGGATGTGGTACAGCAGGGATTAGGTTCAGCTAACTGAAAATGGAGGGAGAGTGTGTGGGATGGAGATCTTCAGCTTCTCTGGAATAAGGGATGAAAGAGATATAAATCAGAATTGATCGGATGGGCTGATCGGCCAAAGAGTGGCAGGTTGAGATTAATTTAGAGAAATGTGAGGTTTGCATTTTGGTCAAGCAATCCAGGCAGGACTTGAACAGTTAAGGGGAGTGTTGCAGAACAAAGAGACCTTGGTATGCTTTCCTTTATTGGTCAGAGCATTGAGTACAGGATTTGGGAGTTCCTGTTGCGGCTGTGCAGGAACAGGAACATGTGGTTAGGCCACTTTTGGAATACTGCATTCAGTTCTGGTCTTCCTGCGATAGGAAAGATGTTGTGAAACTTTGAAAGGGGTGGGAAAACTTTTATAAGGCTTGTTGGCAGAGTTGGAATGTTTGAGGTACAGGGAGAGCATGATAGGCCAGGGATATTTTCCCTGGAGCATCAGAGGCTGAGGGGTGACCTTATAAAAGTATATAAGGGGCATGAATCAGGGCAAGGTATTTTCCCCAGGGTAGGGGAGTCCAGAACTAGAAGAACATAGGTCTGAGGTGAATGGGGAAAGGGAAGTGAGCAGAAACGTTTTCACGCAGAGGGTAGTGGAGGTGTGGAACCTGCTGCCAGAGGAAGTGGTGGAGGCTGAAATAATGACACAATATAAAAGGCATCTGCATGTATGAATAGCAAAGGTTTAGAGGAATGTGGGCCAAATGCTGGCAAATGGAACTGTGTTAATTTAGGATGTCTGGCTGGCGTCTGTCTAGGTTAGGGTGGATTAGCCATAGGATGTGCAGGTTAGGTGCATTAGTAAGGGTTAAATGCTGAGCAATAGGGGTTGGGGATTGTGTGTGGATGGGTTACCCTTCGGAGGGTCGGTGTGAACTCCCTGGGCCGAGTGGCCTGCTTCCATACTATGGAGCTTCTCCGATGGGAAGATGGTTTGCAAACTGCGCAGGCGCACTGCGGACCAGACGGCCGCCGTTCGGAGCATGCGCAGTGTGGGGGCTCCCGCTGCCGGCCTCGCTCCATTGGTGATGTCACAACACGGAAGTGGCCATGTCAGTTTCAGAGTGCAACTCCTTCCCTCTGGGGAACTCTGCATCCAGGGAGGGAGGGGGAATCTGTTCACTTGTAGCAACTGGAGTGAATCCAGGGAGGGTGCAGACTCTGCAAACTAAAGGTGAGGAGAGACGGATAAATTGGGGGGGGGGTGACCTGAAAGACTTTTATAAAATGAAGAGGGGCGGGGAGAGGGTAATTAGACAAGGTCTTTTCCTTGGGATGGGGGAGTCCAGAGCTGGAGGTTAATAAGTTAAGGGTGTGGACGGGGGTGATTTAAGCGGCTTAAAGGGGTATTCTTTTTACGCAGAGGGTGGTGCATTTATGGAATGAGCTGCCAGAGGAAGTGGCTCAGGCTGGTACAGTTGCAGTATTTTAAAAGTCATCTGGTTGGGGATATGAATAGGAAGGGATCAGAGGGATTTGGGCCAAGTGCTGGCAAATGGGACTAGATTAATTTCAGATATCTGGTCAGCACCGAAGAGTTTGATCCAAGTGTCTGTTTCTGTGCTGTATGTCTGTGACTCTGGCTTTCCACAAACATTTGCCACATCTTTACCTTCAGTTTCTCTCTGGTGTCTATGTTAATTCCTTGATGTCTCATTTTGCTCCCCCGCTTCCCGGGGATGTTAACCATTTTGTGTCTAGTTCTTCTTCAAGAAGCTGTATTGCAGGTTCACCCTGAATTGACACTCTTCCCAAATCAGACCTGCTCACTCTCAGCAGGATCCTAATGTTGTGAAAGATATTAACTTTCAGGTGGAGGTATCCGAAATTCAGAGAGATGTCAGTTTTGACGTTTTTGCTTTTCTGCCCCTGGAAGATCCTGAATCAGCACTTTCAGGGGAATTAGAGTGGAGTGAGACCAGAGGGGGAGAGAGAGTGGGATGATGCTTTCAATTTTGTGGAATAACAAAAGAAAAGAATGTTCCGCAGAAAGTAGAATTAATTGCTTGTTCAGAATTTCTACTCTGCACTGACAGTGATGACGTTTGTAATTGCTTTTTACAGAGTATATGAAGATCTGAAGACAGAAGTTTCAAAATCAACAGGTGAAAGCCTTATGCCCAAAACATTGACTCTCTGGCTCCTTGGATGCTCCCTGACCTCCTGCGCTTTATCAGCACTGCACTTTTCAACACTGACTCTCCAGTGACTGCAGTCCTCACTTTGACGTCAATGTCTGACAGTCACTCAGTCCATTGGGAAAGCAACGGTTTTCAACTCTGATTCTGTGAGAAGGAGCAAAGCATTTTGGTTCCTGTTTGAGTAGGTTTGTAGCATCAGTGGGACTGGATGAGAGACCCTACCATTGCAGTGCACTCAGTGAGGAGCGTGTAATAGCTGTACGGCCTGGGAAGAAGAATTCACATTGGGGAGGGTCTCCACACGTGTGCAGCTAAAGCTTCGGCCATGGAAAAGCCCAAGAAATCCTGCCCTGTGGAGAAACGATGGAAGTGTGGCGACTGTGGGAAAGGCTTCCGTACTCCGTCTGCCCTGGAGGTTCATCGGCACATCCACACAGGGGAGAAGCCGTTCTCCTGCCCTGAATGCGGTAAGGGCTTTACCCAGGACTCTACCATGCTGACCCACTGGCGTATCCACACAGGGGAGCGGCCCTTCAACTGCCCCGAGTGTGGGAAAGCCTTCAGGAATTCTTCGAACCTGCTCAGGCACCAGCGGCTCCACACTGGGGAAAGGCCCTTCAGCTGCCCCGAGTGCGGGAAGGCCTTTGTCCGGGCCTCCCACCTCCTGACCCACCAGCGGGTCCACACAGGGCAGAGGCCCTTCAGCTGTCCTGAGTGTGGGAAGAGATTTACCCAGGCCTCCAACTTGCGGACCCACCAGCGAGTCCACACAGAGGAAAGGCCCTTCAGCTGCCCCGAGTGCTGGAAAGGCTTCACCTGCTCCTCCCGCCTGCGGAGGCACCAGCGAGTTCACGTGCCATCGCAGGGGGATTGAAGGAGCGACGGCCAAGTGCCATTATCGACTGGACTGTCAACCCGGTTCCAGGGACTCCGGGGTTTGCATCCCGCCCCGACAGATGGCAGAACTGGTATTCGGTCAGAAATCTGGAGTGCAGAATCTAACAGTGAAACCATTTTCGGGGGTTGGGGGTGGAGAAACCCCCATCTGATTCACTCACGTCTTTTTTAGGGAAGGAAACTGCCGTTGTGGGAAAGGATTCACTCAGTCGTCCCAGCTGCATCCTTTACCCGGTCTGGCCTACACGTGACTCCAGACCCACAGCAGTCTGGTTGACTCTACACTGCCCTCCACCCGACTGGCAAATGCATGGAGAGAAATTTACTTGGAGACAAGGTATGGGTTGAAATTGGTGAGTGAGGCAGTATTTCCTACGGGTTACGGCTGTAGCAAGGACCCAATTACAAAGGGACAATTCGGTGCTGACCAATAGTAAAGGAAGAGAGGGGGGTGGCAATGTGTGCGGTTTGACCTTGAGCTGCTTATTTAAAAAAAACAGCAACTTTTTCTACGCCTTTTTGGTGAGGGGGGGAGGTGCGGGGGTGGAATCTGAAGCTGTAACAAAGTTGGGTCACAATAAAGGTTACCTGAACTTACTGCCAGGCTCAGGCTCTCATTGAAAGCTTTGAGCTCCAAGAGGTTTTTGTTTTAAAGCTACTCATTTTTTTTGCAGCCTCCTGCACTGAGTTTCCAATGTCGTGTATCAGAAGGAGCAGTGAATGAGGAGCTAGCATCGTTAGAAATTGTAAATTTTTCGTGAGTGCAGGTACTGCATCGTTTCATCAGAATTGTAAAGTTTACTGGCAGCACCAGGAGTTGTGGGTTGTGTTCACTAGATACGCGTATCTTTACAATTAAGAATACCTAAAATGATATATTCAGAAACATAGTTGAAGTCTGAAAGCATTTTAAATTTTTTAAAAGGGCTGTTGAAACCTTTCTGAAACTTGCACTGAATTATATGCAGTTTAACCACAGCTCAGGACAGGTTGGAAGGGGTGAATGGCCTGTTCCTAGTCTTGTGAAATTGGTTCTGACTATGTAGAAATAGAGTCATAGAGTTGTACAGCATGGAAACAAACCCTTCAGTCCACGCCGACCAGATATTCTAAATGAACCGAGTGACCCATTTGCCAGAATTTGGCCAATGTCCCTCTAAACCCTTCCTATTCATATCCCCATCCAGATGCCTTTTAAATGCTGTAATTCTATCAGCCTCCACCACTTCCTCTGGCAGCTCATTCCATAAACGCCATAAACGCACCACCCTCTGCGTGAAAAGGTTGCCCCTTAGGTCCCTCACAAATCTTCCACCCCCTCCCCCCAACTCTATGCCCTCTAGTTCTGGACTCCCCCCTACCCCCAACCCTGGGGAAAAGAGATACAAAAGTTCATTTACTCCCCCCACAGGATAAAGAGTTGCCCAGAGGGAGGGGGTTTCACTCTGAACCTCACAAGACCAGTTCTGTGCAGTGACATCAACTATGGAGTGAGGGGGTGGGGTAAGGTGTCTGGGTAATGGGGTGGGGCCAAGCTGAAAGCAGTCCATACACAATTTGCAAAAATCCCAACCCGAGGAATCCACCCGAGGCAGATGGGAAATGGAAGCCTTTCCCACAGTTGCCACACTTCCACGGTTTCTCCACGGGGCGGGATTCCATGGCTGAAGCTTCAGTTACACACAAACGTGTGTGGAGCCCCTCCCCACCCAGAATTCCTCTTCCCAGGCCCTATAACTGTTTCAGGCTCCACACTCAGTGTGCTGTAACAGTAGGGTCTCTCATCCAGTCCCACTGATGCTGAAAACCTACTCAAACAGGAACCGAAAAGCTTTGCTCCTTCTCACAGACTCATAGTTGAAAACTGTTGCAGTCCCAATGGACTGAGTGACTGTCAGACATTGACATCAAAGTGAAGACTGTAGACGCTGGAGAGTCAGTCGAAAAGTGCAGCGCTGGAAAAGCTCAGCAGGTCAGGCAGCATCCGAGGAGCAGGAGAGTCAATGTTTCAGGCATAAGGCCTTCATCTGTTGATTTTGAAACTTCCGTCTTCAGATCTTCAAATACTCTATAAAGAGAGATTACAAAGGTCATCACTGTCGGTGCAGGGTAGAAATTCTGAACAAGCAATTCTACTTTCTGTGGAATATTCTTTTCTTTATTATTCCACAAAATTGAAAGCATCATCCCACTCTCCCTTCCCCTCTGTTCTCACTCCGCTCTAACTAATTCCTCTGAAGGTGCTGAATCAGGATCTTACAGGGATAGAAAAGCAAAAATATCAAGACTGACATCTCTCTGAATTTTGAATAGTTCCACCTGGAAGTTAATATCTTTCACAACACTGGGATACCACTGAGAGTGAGCAGGTCTGATTTTGGGAAGCAAAAAAAGTGTGTCAATTCGGGGTGAATCGGGAATACAGCTTCTTGAGGAAGAACCAGACACGAAATGGTTAACGTCCCCAGGAAGGTGGGAGCAAAATGAGACATCAAGGCATTAACACCGACATTAGAGAGAAAGTGAACCTATTGACGTGGCAAATGTTAGTGGAAAGCCAGAGTCATAGAGATGTACAGCACAGAAACAGACCCTTTGGTCCAACTCATCAGTACCAACCAGATATTCTAAATTAATCCAGTCCCATTTGTCAGCACTTGGCCTATGTCCTCTAAACCCTTCCTATTCGTATACCCATCCAGATGCCTTTTAAATACTGTAATTGTACCAGCCATCACCACGTTCTTTGGCAGCTCAATCCTTACACGCACCACCCTCTGAATATAGGAGTTGCCCTTTAGGTTCCTTTTAAATCTCACCCTCACCCTGAACCTAAGACCCATCCAGGGAAAAGACCTTGTCTATTTACCCTATCCATGCCCCACATGATATTATAAAAGTTTGTAGGGTCACCCTCAGCCTTTGGCGCTCGACAGAAAACAGCTCCACCCTGTTCAGCTCAAACCCTGACAACATCCTTGTCAATCTTATCTGAATCCTTTCAGGTTTCACAACATCCTTCCTCTAGCAGAGAGACCAGAACTGCACACAATACTCCAAAAGTAGCCAAACAAATGTCCTGGAGAGTGCACAACGTAACCTCCCAACTCCGATACTCAGAGGACTGGAAAAGTTTTCAAAACCCACAAAAGACAACCGGGAAAGAATGGAGGGACAAACCGATCTTGGACATCGGGGGGGGAGGGGGGGTGGCGGATGGGAATGAGGGATGGAAGCTGAATGTGCTGGAGCCAAGGCAGAGGAAGAACAGAGGATGAAAAACCGACTTGAAGGAATACTGCATGTGCTGTACTTGTACCTGTTGCAGTTACTGGTGGGAATCGGGTTCATTTTAAACATTGAAACAGAAAACTATCTACCCCTCCGCCTTCCCAACGTCGATCCTTCCGTCCCTCCTCACCCGGGTAACTAAGACACATACCTGAGTTAGTGGAGTCTCCTCCCTCCCTGGATTCACTCCAGTTGCTACAAGTGAATAGATTTCCCCTCCTCCCATCTCTGTCTCCCTCCCGGGATGAAGAGTTGCCCAGACAGAGTGAGATTCACTTAAACGGACAGGGCCACTTCCCTGCTGTGACATCAACATATCAAGAGGCGAGTCACAGTTTGCAAAACCCCTTCCCTTCAGAGAATCCCCACAGTGTGGAAGCAGGCCACTCGGCCCAAAAACTCCATACCGACCCTCTGAAGGTTAACCCACCCACACCCATTCCCCTACACCTGTTGCTCTACATTTACCCCAGCTAACCTGCACATCTCTGGGCACTAAGTAATTCAGCATGGCCAATCCACCTTAACCTGCACATCCCTGGGCACTATGGGTAAGTTGGCAAGGCAAATCCGCCCCCCCACCACCTAACCTGCACATCCCTGGGCACTATGGGTAATTTGGCATGGCCAATTCCCCCGGACCTGCACATACACACACACACATCTATGGGGGTGAATTTGTGTGTGTGTGTGTGTGTGTTTGCATGAGAGAGAAAAAAAATCTACATCAGTTTATCTCTGCCTATTTGCTAACAGGTGCTTTATTTCTGTTGGTGTAAATATTGTTGTAAATCATAGCTGGGTGCTAACAGTTAGATGGAAGGGAGACAAAATTCCCCAAGTAGGGCACCATGAGAATCCTGGGAGAGCCCCATTTCTGGTTTACTTCTGAATGAACAAACATTAAGCATGAACACCTATTTATTTCTAATTTTGTTTCATTTTTCTTGTTTAATTCTCTGTTATGACTACACTCTGTGCCTGGATGGTTGACAGGCTGGGAGATTGTGGGTTGGGGCTTGATTACTGAATGTTTTATTGTTCCAGAAGGTGTAATAGGGAACAGGGAGATCGACAGAGGACAGAGAAATCAGGCCCTGAAATCCGAGGTGACACCAGTGTACCCTGTGCTCAGTGCTTTGATGACCTTTGCCAACCCTCTGCCTTTACCTCAGTTCCCATCTGATTACCCCCTCGATATTCAGGATCCAATCCTTGTCATCCTGAAGCCATGTCTCTGTTAGGAGTCTCAGATCATAATTATTCTCTTCAA
This sequence comes from Hemiscyllium ocellatum, assembly GCF_020745735.1. Lineage (NCBI taxonomy): Eukaryota > Metazoa > Chordata > Chondrichthyes > Orectolobiformes > Hemiscylliidae > Hemiscyllium > Hemiscyllium ocellatum. The sequence goes on along the minus strand of NW_026867482.1, from coordinate 120,026 downwards.
TGTGTGCAGTTAATTCATTCACTTTTGTTACAATGCAGCACCCATTCAGACACACTGTTTTTAGATTCAAGTTTTGTGACCTTTAAAATCCAGTTTTGATTGCTGGTACATTTACTCCCCTTGTACCTTTCTATCATTCTCTGATGTTTATTTTCCACATCACTATACTGCTCACATGCCTTGATTTGGATTGGCCATGCTAAATTGCCCAGAATGTCCTGGGATGTGCAGATTAGGTGGGTTAGCCATGGGAAATGAAGGATTATAGTTTGATAGTAATAGAAGCAGGAGTTGGCCATTTGGCCCATCCAGCCTGCTCCACCATTCATTAAAATCATGGCTGATCTATCCATCGACTCAGCTCCTCCTCCCTGCATTGTCCCAACTACCCTTCATTCCCCTACCATTGCAAATACCCATTCAACTCTGTGTTGAGTTTAGAGTCATAGCAATGTTCAGCATGGAAACAGACCCTTTGGTCCAACCCGTCCATGCTGACCAGATATCCCAACCCAATCTTGTCCCACCTGCCAGCACCCGAACCATATCTCTCCAAACCCTTCCTATTCATATACCCATCCAAATGCCTCTTAAATGTTGCAATTGCACCACTCTCCACAACTTCCTCTGGCAGGTCATTCCATACACACACCAGCCTCTGTGTGAAAAAGTTGCCCCTTTAGTCTTTTATATCTTTCCCTTCTCACCCTAAACCTACGTCCTCTAATTCTGGACTCTCCACCCCAGAGTAAAGATTTTATCTATTTATCCTATCCATGTCCCTTATGATTTTATAAACCACTATACGGTCACCCTTCAGCCTCTGACGCTCAAGGGAAAACAGCCCCAGCCTGTTCAGCCTCTCCTTATAGCTCAAATCCTCCAACCCTGGCATCATTCTTGTACATCTTTTCTGAACCCTTTCAAGTTTCACAACATCTTTCTGATATGAAGGAGACCAGAATTGCACGCAATATTCCAACAGTGGCCTAACCAACGTCCTCTACAGCCGCAACATGACTTCCCAACTCCTGTACTCAGTACTCTGACGAATAAAAGAAAGCATACCAAACGCCATCTTCACTATCCTATCAACCTGTCACTCCACTCTCAAGGAGCTATGAACCTGCATTCCAAGGTCTCTCTTAGTGAAGATGCCTCTCCTGCTTCCATGGGCAGACAATTCCATAGATTCACTACTCTTTGGGAAAAGCGGTTCTTCCTCATCTCGGTCCTAAATCTGCTCCTCCTAATCTTGAGGTCTTATCCAGCAGCAGAAATAACTTGATAGCGTAGGGCTTCATCCCCACCATGCAACAAATTCCCATCTTCCATCAAAGTCCCGGATGTAGTTACTCACTCAGTTGCTGTCTCACAAATGCAAGATTTCATTGTAACTTCTGCTCCCATTAAGGGCAAAACATCTTTGAAAGCTGCTCTGAAACTCCAGCCTTCACAATCACACTTCTGCTTTCACTGAAGAAGATTAGAGTCATACAGCACGGAAGCAGACCCTTTGGTACAACTCATCCATGCTGACCAGATATCCAAAATTAATCTTGTCCCATTTACTAGCATTAGGTCCACATCCCTCTGCATCTGGATGGGTACATGAATACGAAGGGTTTTGAGGAATATGGACCACATGCTGGCAAATGGAAGAGATTGATTTCGGATATATGGTTGGCAGAGACGAGGTGGGCTGAAGGATCTGTTTCTGTGATGTATGACTCTAACTGTCTTCGGTGAAAACAGAAGTGTGGTTGAGAAGATGGGACTTTCAGAGCAGCTTTCAAAGATGATTTGCCCTTACTGGGACGAGAAGAAGTTACAATGAAATCTTTCATATGGGAGACAGCGAGCAACTAAGTGAGTACATCCGGGATTTTGGTGGCAAGTGGGAATTCATTGCACTTTGAGGATGAAGCCCAATCCTATCCAGTCATTTCTGCTAGTGGCTGAGACAAGGCCTCAAGCTTTGGGGGAGTAGGTTTAGGACAGAGATGAGGAGGAGGAAGTGAGGGCAGTTGCTTTTCCCAGAGAGTAGTGTATCTGCGGAATTCTCTGCCCGAAGAAGCAAGCTCCAAAATGCCCCGGTCCTAACTCTTCGACTTGACATACCCGTGAATGTAAACTCTGAAGTGTTTTGGTTAACTGATGCAAATATTTCCACTTGTTCAACAATCCAGTGTCAGCTGTTTCAGTCATTAAGATGGTTTTGATTCATCTACTAAGAAAATCTATTCCTATGAGACAATATTCATGACAATGTACGCGAGGTGATACTATATATGCAAGTTGTAGACAATTAAAAAAGGCCGACCAAGCAAGGAGGTGGTTAACAAACCCAGGGCATCCCTCTTAGAGTATGCATCATGTTTGTTTACAAATTAAACACAATTCAGATCTTTTCCTAGCTGCTTTCCGAAAATCTGGGTGCCACCAGGTTTGTGAGTGTGTCCAATAATGTACGTAATCAACAGAAATAGGCAGCAGCAAAGAATGAACACAAACCCGTCCAGCAGGGGGCACCCACATTTTGGTTTGAGTATTGAGGGAGTACCCTTTTTGAGGCCCCTATGATATCAGTACCATACCCAGGCTAATCTGCATTGAAACCAGATTATAAAGTTTTAACCTTTCTGCAAACTTCTGCCTGTGTGTGTGTCTCTGTAACATTTTCCAACTTTCTTCATATCTCAGTTTGTCAGCTTTTGTTTATTCCTTCCTTCCTTCCTTCCTTCCAAGGGTAATGAGGCACTCACATTCCAGAACAGCCCAAGTTAGGGAGTTGAGCCTCCTAAATCCTGGCTGTGACACATTGCTGCTTAACCAAGTGTGCAAACTCTAAATACCTCTCAGCTGTTCCATTTGCAAATCGAACACTGAATTCAAGGCAAGTTGTTCATGTCTCTGCATTAGTCCACAACCCGGGGAAATACAACGGAGTCTTTAATAGTTGCCCAATGTGTCCTGTATACCAAATTCATTCAAGTCTGGACGTCCTGAAGCGAGCAATTATACTTCAGATTTCTACTCGCCAATTAAAACTAATGTTGGGCACTCAAACAGATCGGAGGCATCTTGAAGCATGCCACGGTCCTCAGTGTGGGTCCAGGGCTTATCAAATAGGGTTTCACCTCTCGTAACCCTGGGGCAAGCCAATTCATTATTACTAACTTTGGAAAGCGCAAGTGCTCTCAGCAACATTACATCCAGACACTAGGACCCTGTTGAGTTCTCTCACTAGTATCTTGTGGCTGAGTGGGGAGAATTGTATCAACATTTCTAACAGCACTTTTGTCCATGGCCAGCTTTCCTCTTTATTTTGGACACAACAAAAGTAGCAACCACCCTCTATATTTCATCTCTCAAAGGATATCAGCCAGTGACCTGAGAGGACCAGGGTATCTCCTGCCTGACTCGCCAACTGTGGGGGATGGAAATAAAGCCCCATGTCAGGAAAGTATTTGTTTATCAGGAAGCAGTACAGCTGCAAGGCCAACCGTCTGGGCTGAGCCTGGGAAACACAAGCTTTAGCAAACAGGCACTAAGCTGAGATTCGAAATGGTTTCCAGGTTTAATATGTGACAAAATGGCTGACCCAAATCTAACAATTCTCCCACATCATCGCAGGGAATAAAACAAGAAAAATGAAACAAATGAGAAATAAATAAGCGATCGTCCTTAATGTTTGTTCATTACGAAGTAAACAAGAATTAGGGGTCTCCCAGGATTCTTAGGGTGCCCTACTTGAGGAATTCTGTCCAACAAGTTTAATTGGAAGCAGTATCTTTCGGAGTGCAGTTCCTTCATCAGGGGATTGTGGAATATAAGATTGTAAGACACAGAATTTATAGCAACAGTTTATAGTGTGATGTAACTGAAATTATATATTGAAAATGACCTGGATTGTTTGTTAAGTCTCTCATCTGTTCGAATTACCATGATAGTTTCAGTTCTTTCAAATGTAAATCACAAAACTTTTTTAAATAACTAAATCCTCAAGTGAACTTTACCAATTGGTGTCACGTCAGCCCAGATAATGTATTGAAGGTGTGAGCTCCCCTGTGTGAGACTGTCTGTGCCACAATGGTTAAACTGACTTATAGAATCTTACATGGATTCATGCAGTTTTTGAGCAAAGTAAGACATAATTCTGCAAGTACAAATTCACCCAACAAATTTGTTTGTATGTGTGTGGGGATGTATATTTGCAGATACATTCTATGTGCATTTTTTTAAGAAAAAATCTGCAGGCAGTCAATACATGTAATAGTTTGTAAATTCGACTTTGGAAACAGAACCAGTCTGACACCAGATTGGGATACAGGCAGACTCTGACCTCACACCTTTAATGCATTGTCTGAGCTGAGATGTGAGCTTTTGCTATAAAACCTTGTTATCTCGAGAAGGTGACAACAAGAAGTTCTGGGATTTACATTGTAATGAGACCTGCAACCTATTTGAAAAGGTGGAAGACTTAACAATCCAGGCTTGTTCAGTATACCATTTCAATGGCAGGACACTGGAATGTTTTGCTCTAAATTGTGTCTTAGGATCTTATCCTCCACAGCCACCTGATGAAGAGGCAGCACTCCAAAAGTTCCTGCTTCCAAAGAAGCCTGTTGGACTACAGCCTGGAGTTGTGTGATTCTAGAATCTGGTTCCCAGCATCTGCAGTCCTTGTTTTTACCTAGTTGATTTAACCCTTGCAAGGATGCCTGCCTTGAAGAAGTTTTCCTCCTCTCTCTACAAGAATCTCAGGGAGTCCCTCTCCCACTGCAACTCTCAGATCATTTCCTCTGCCCTGAAGCTCTTCAACTATGTCCTGAAACAGACTCACTACCACAGCCACATTTGCTTCCTCAGTGCCTGCCTCCGTAACCAACTCATCCTACACAGATTCCAGACCATCTTTAAACCAGTAGAGTTCGGATCCGAATAGGCCAATCCACCCTCCTATCTGGCCTATCACCTTCATCCCCACCCCCATTCACCCATTGTAGTCTTTGCTACCATCCCCCACCCTCCTCCCTGACCTATCCCCTCCATTCACACCCCCATTTACCTATTGTACTCTATGCTACTTTTTCCCCACCCACACCCTCCTCTCATTTATCTCTCCACCCTGCAGGCTCTATTCATGATGAAGGGCTTTTGCCCTAAACGTCGATTTTCCTGCTCCTTGGATGCTGCCTGAACTGCTGTGCTTTTCCAGCACCATTCTCATCAAAAGTGGATTGGCCATGTTGAATTCCCCATAGTGCCCAGGGATGTGCAGGTTAGGGTGGATGGCTATGCTAAATTAGGCATAATGTGCAGGTAAGACGCATGACTCAGGGTTAAATGTAGGGGAATGAGTGTGGTGGGTGACCCTTGGGAGGGTCGGTGAGGCCGAGTGGCCTGCTTCCACACTGTGGGGATTCTCTGAAGGGAGGGGGTTTTAGAAAGCGTGTTCTCCTCCCGTTCTGCTGCAGGCGCAGCGCATGCGCAGTGCGGCGTCCCGCTGTCGGTCTTGCCCCGCCCCCTGCACCGTCCCTTTTCCTCGCCCCGCTCCCTTGTGACGTCACAACGCGGAAGTGGCCCTGTCAGTTTCAAAGTGAATCTCCCTCCCTCTGGGTAACTCTTCATCCTGGGAGGGAGGCAGAGATGGGAGGAGGGGAAACTGTTCACTTGTAGCAACTGGAGTGAATCCAGGGAGGGAGGAGACTCCACAAACTCAGGTATGTGTCTTAGTTACCCGGCTGAGGAGGGACGGAAGGATAGAAATTGGGAAGGGAGAGGGCTGGATATCTTTTCTGTTTTGATGTTTAAAATTCACCCGATTCCCACCAGTAACTGCAACAGGTACAAGTATAGCACATGCAGTATTCCTCATTGCAGCTTCAAGCCGGTTTTGCATCCTCTGTTCTTCCTCCACTTTGGCTCCAGCACGTTCAGCTTCCTTCCCTCATTCCCTTTCCCCCGCCCTGATGTTCCAAGCTGACCCGCAAAAGATCGGTTGGTCCTTCCATTCTTTCCCGGTGGCGCCCATTACTCTTGTCTACATCTTGCCTTATCCGGCCATGTGCGTGAACAAAGTGTTAGCGTATATCCTCTTTCACTGCCAGGTGCTTCCTTGTTTGCGAAAGCAACATTTCCTCCCATTTTTCGCCGACACTGAGCCTTCTGTCCTCCTTGATTGCGTTTTATTTTGTTTTTGCAGAAGCAGGAAACAGATGCTTATAACTGTTTGTACGAGCATATCTAGTTTAACCTACAACCCCCGCCTCACAGCACCTTTATCTGTTTGTCTGTAATATCTACCATTGTTTGCAGGCACATTTCATTCTTGTATGCACATTTTAGCTAATGCAAAAGCAATTATATATTTCCTTCACATAATTTTAACTCTTGTTAACTCCACTCTTGGCTGAAACAATTATACCCTGGCGTTAGTTCATTTACCTTGCAGAAGCAATTATGGTTGCAGAAGTAACACTGTAGTTGTTGTGGGAGGAAACCCACGCACACATGGGGAGAATGTGCAAACTCCACACAGCCAGCCGCCCCAAGGCTGGACTTGAACCAGGGACCCTGGTGCTGTGAGGTAGCAGTGCTAACCACTGGGCCACCAATGAGTATCCCCAGAGTGCCAGAAGAATCTGCCGACTTCCTCCCAGAGTCCAAAGATGCGCAGGTCAGGTGGACTGGCCATGCTAAATTGCCCATAGTGTTAGGTGTATTAGTCGGAGGGAAAATGGGTCTGGGTGGGTTACTCTTCCGATTCACCGATGCTGAGGCAAACCTTCTTCATTGCCTTACAGCATCCTGTTACCACTTGGTGAGCCCAGGTGTCCCTATCTTTAAGTTCTTTCTTCTTTCTGAGCCTTCCTGCCTGTTTATTTCCTCGTGCAGGAAATGTACACAATAATATAATAACAGAAGAATATTCCACAGAAAGTAGAATTGCTTGTTCTGAATTTCTACCCTGCACTGATAGTGATGACTTTTGTAATCTCTTTTTGCAGAGTATTTGAAAATCTGAAGACTGAAGTTTCAAAATCAATGGATGAAGGGCTGACGCCCGGAACATTCACTCTCCTGCTCCTCGGATGCTGCCTGACCTGCTGTGCTTTTCCAGCGCCACATTTTTTGACTGACTCTCCAGCGTCTGCAGTCCTCACTTTGATGTCAATTTCTGACAGTCACTCAATCCATTGGGACCACAACAATTTTTGACTGTGATTTCTGTGAGAGGGATCAACACCTTTTGGTTCCTGTTTGAGGACGTTTTCAGCATCAGTGGGACTGGACGAGAGACCCCACTGTTGCAGCGCACGGTGTGTGGAGCCTGAAACAGTTATAAAGCCTAGGAAGTGGATTTCACGGTAGGGAGGGGCTCTACACGTGTCCGTGAGCAGCTGAAGCTCTGGCCATGGAGAAACCTGAAGAAGCCCGCCCTGTGGAGAAACCGTGGAAGGGTGGTGACTGTGGGAAAGGCTTCCGTGTCCCGTCTGCCCTGGAGACTCATCAGCATAGTCACACCGGGGAGAGGCCATTCCCCTGCACCGACTGCGGGAAGGCCTTCAGCACATCCTCCCACCTGCGGACCCACAAGCGGGTCCACACGGGGGAAAGGCCCTTCACCTGCTCTCAGTGCGGGAAGGGCTTCAGTACTTCCTCCAATCTGCTGACCCACCAGCATGTCCACACCGGGGAGAGGCCGTTCACCTGCTCTCAATGCGGGAAGGGCTTCACCTGCTCCTCCACCCTGCAGAGCCACCAACGGGTCCACACGGGGGAGAGGCCCTTCAGCTGCCCCGAGTGCAGGAAGGCCTTCAGCACTTCCTCCAACCTGCTGGCCCACCAGCGGGTCCACACCGGGGAAAGGCCATTCACCTGCTCTCAGTGCGGGAAGGGCTTCACCTGCTCCTCCCGCCTGCGAAGCCACCAGCATGTGCACACAAGGGAGAGGCCCTTCAGCTGCACCACGTGTGGGAAGGGCTTCACTTGCTCCTCCACCCTGCGGAACCACCAGCGTGTCCACACCGGGGAGAGGCCGTTCACCTGCTCTCAGTGCGGGAAGGGCTTCACTTACTCCTCCACCCTGCGGAACCACCAACGTGTCCACATGGGGGAGAAGCCCTTCAGCTGCCCCGAGTGTGGGAAGGGCTTCACCTGCTCCTCCACCCTCCAGACCCACCAGCGTGTCCACATGGGGGAGAGGCCCTTCAGCTGCTCTCAGTGCGGGAAGGCCTTTACCCATGTCTTCTCCCTGATGAGGCACCAGCGGATCCACACGGGGGAGAGGCCTTTCAGCTGCGCAGAGTGCGGGAAGGCCTTTACCCAGGCCTCCACCCTGCTGACCCACCAGCGGGTCCACACGGGGGAGAGGCCCTTCAGCTGCCCAGAGTGTGGGAAGGCCTTTACCCAGGCCTCCAACCTGCTGACCCACCAGCGGGTCCACACCGGGGAGAGGCCATTCACCTGCTCTCAGTGCGGGAAGGGCTTCAGGTATTCCTCCCACCTGCTGATCCACCAGCGGGTCCACACGGGGGAGAGGCCCTTCAGCTGCCCCGAGTGCGGGAAGGGCTTTAGCACATCCACCATCCTGCTGAGGCACCAGCGGATCCACACCGGGGAGAGGCCGTTCATCTGCTCTCAGTGCGGGAAGGGCTTCACCTACTCCTGCAACCTGCGGAAGCACCAGCGAGTTCACGTGCCGTCTCAGGGGGATTGAAGGAGTGATGGCCGAGTGCTATTGTCGATTGGACTATCAACCCGGTTCCAGGGACTCCCGGGTTTGAATCCCGCCACGACAGATGGCAGAATTGGTATTCGGTCAGAAATGTGGAGTTTGGAATCTAATGATGAGAGCGTTTTTTTAATCCTTGTGCTGTTTACCCTCACTATTTTTTTAATCCTTGTGTCTTTTATTCTTGCTTTTACCTGTGCAACTGTTTATAGTAACGTGTAAACACTAGTGAAGGAGATTATGCACCAGCATTTTATGTTCCTCAGTCATTGATTAGTAAAGCAGGTTGTGCACTAAGCCTTGTTAACATCGATATAGTTTGTTCATTGGAAAAGTAGACTTTTTATTATTTCGAGTCATAGAGATGTGCAGCACGTAAACAGACCCATTGAGTCGAACCTGTCCACGCCAACCAGATATCCTACATTACTCTCGTCTCCTTTGCCAGTACTATATCCCTCTAAACCATTCCTATTCATATACCCATCCAGATACCTTTTAAAGGCTGTAATTGTACCAGCCACCACCACTTCCTCTGGCAGCTCATTCCATCCCTGCACCACCCTCTGCATGGAAACATTGCCCTTCAGGTACCTTTTGGTACCAACTATGTCCTCTAGTTGTGAAGGTCACCCCAACACAGAGGAAATGACTTAACAACATTGAGTAGCCAGCCAAATGCAAAAGCAATCAAATATCGAGCCACATGGGGGAAAAAATATTGCTCTGCCCTTTTTGATCTCCGATAGGCATTTGGAAACTTAAAATCTGTCAAAAACACCAGCATTGCTACACCTCATATTGTGTACACTCCTCGGTGTCAACAAGCAGGGCACATGTTTGCCAGTGTCACCAAAACACTGGGCGTGTTCCTCGCTGTCGGCAGAAAAGGGACGAAACCTACTTTTGATGAACAAATAAGGATCACTGGAGGACCGGAAGGAGACTTGTCCTCCTGCCATTCGGAGCTCCCCTATTGGTGAATGCGGAAGTTGGGCCATGAGGTTCTGAAGTTCCTGCCCCTCCCCTCTCTCAATGAAGATTGAGCTTCACTCAGACTGCAGCTTCCTTCCTCTGTCCATCATCTGTGAGTACAGCACTCTCTTTTCTCACCCCCTTTTCCATTAACGTTTCATTCTGGGGTTCAATTGTTGACTTGTAGCAACTGAAAGGAATGGAAGTGAATCCAGCGAGGGCACAGACTCTGGAAAAGTTAGTCCAGGCCTTTCTCTCAATTGGCAAAATAGACAGGCAGGAGACTGGAAGAACGCAGCAAGCTAGGCAGTATCAGGAGGTGGAGAAGTCGAGGTATCTGGTGTAATCTTTGTTCAGGATTGGAGGTGGGTATAGGGAGAGCTGTGGATCAAGGGTGATGAAGTGAGGATAGGTGGAGACAGGTAGAAGGTACAATAGGTGCAGGAGTCGGCTCTTCTGCCCTTCGAGCCAGCACCACCATTCATTATGATCATAGCTGATCATCCTCAATCAGTATTCTGTTCCTGCCTTATCCCCATAATCTGGTTGGTGAATGGGAGGAAGGAATCTAGTTGGCAGGGAAGAGTGGAAGGGGCTGGGAAGTGAGATTATTTGAAATTGTAGAATTCAGTGTTGAGTCCTCCAGGCTGCGGACTGTTCAGACAAGATGAGGTTTTGTTCCTCCAATTTGTCAGAAAGGGGGTGGGAAGGGGCATTAAAATGGGTGGAGACTGGGAAGTCCGCAAAGCCTCTGTGGACCCAGCTGTGACGCTCGGCAAACCATTCCAAGTTTACGCTCGGTCTTCCTGATGTAGAGACGACCACAACTGGCAAAGCACAGTGGGTCGAGCAGTAGGACAGTCGTAGTTTGGGGCACAAGCCCTTCATCAGGAATGATGCGTGGATGTTCAGAGGGACATCAGCGTCCTTCTGTGCCAGTTGTCAGACAGGTGCAGCAGGCAATGAGCAAGGCAAGTGGTGCATTAGCAAGAGGAATTAAGTTCAGAGGTGGAATGTCTTCCAGCAGTTAGGAGGTCATTGAATATATTCCAGGCTGAGTTCACATGATTTTAATGTGGATGCTTGTGGGGGAAGGCAAGAAAATGGTTTTAAGACCAGTATCCAGTTTTAAGACAGTTCCAGAGTCAGACAGCACAGAAACAGATTCTTCAGTACAACTAGTCAATGCTGACTACGTTCTCAAACTAAACCAGTCCCACCTGTCAGTGTTGTGGCCCGTATCCCTCCAAACCTTTCCTATTCATGAACTTATCCAAATGTCTTTTTAACGTCGTTACTGTACGTGCATCCGCCACTGCCTCTGGACATTTAGTCCTCACGTGAACCACTCTGTATAAAAAATTGTGCCCTTCAAGTCTTTTTATAATCTCTTTCTCCTGTCACCGTCAAAATTTGCTCCCTAATCTGAAACCCCAACCCTAGGGGAAGGACACCTGTCGTTCACCTCATCTCTCCCCTCATGATTTTATAAATCTTGATAAGGTCACATCTCCACCTCCAATGCTCCAGTGGAAAAGTCCCAGCCCATCCACCTAGATGAAGGTAGATCCATATCCAGTCATGATTGGTTCAATGCTGGTCCCAATTCTCTCTCGGTGTCCAGGACAGCAAGAGACCACAAGACATAGGAGCAGAAATTAGGCCACCAGGTCTGCTCATTCTATTCAATCATGGCTGATAAGTTTCTCATTTACATTCTTCCGCGATAAGCAAAGTGAAAATGGAGCGAGTGTGGGATGGAGATTTTCAGCTTCCAGGGAATGAGAGAAAGAGTTCACTATAAATTAGAATTTATGGGATCAGCTCATGAGCCAAGGAGAGTCAATTGAAGTTTAATTTAGAGAAATCAGAGGTTTGCATTTTGGTCAAGCAATCCAGGCAGGACTGACACAGTTAAGGGGAGTATTCCAGAATAAAGAGACCTTGGAATGCTGGAGTCTCAGGTGGACAGAGTAGTGAAGGCAGCGTTTGGTTTGATTTCCTTCATTGCTCATGGCATTGACTATAGGAGTTGCGAGATCATGTTATTCACCCTTCCCACTCGAATGTGTGCTATCTAACTGCTTAACTGTTTTTAGTGAGTATAGTCCACACCTCCCGCTGCTGCCATAACGTGGTTTGTTTGGAAGCCCTAGCTTTCAGAGTGATTAGATTTACTTTAGATTTTATTACTTAGTGTGAAAACAGGCCCTTCAGCCCAAACCGACCCTTCGAAGAGCAAACCACCCAGACCCATTCCCCTACATTTACCCCTTCACCTCACAATATGGGCAATTTAGCATGGCCAATTCACCTAACCTGCGCATCTTTGGATTGTGGGAGGAAACCGGACCACCGGAGGAAACCCATGCAGACACGGAGAGAATGTGCAAACTCCACCCAGACAGTTGCCCAAGGAGGGAATTGAACCCAGATCTCTGGCGCTGTAAGGCAGCAGTGCTAACCAACAGTGCTGCTGCTGCTTCAGGTGGTTGTGGAGAATACGATGATTAGACGATTTACAGCCAAAGGAATCCAGTGTCATGGAGATGTGATACATTCAACAATTTAGATTAAATCGTTCATCTTTTAGAATGGGGTTCTGTTCTTTGGTATGTTAATCCCAGAACCTGTTTCAAGTAATTTTCTCAAGAATGTAATTTAAATGCAGAGCTTTTCTATCAAAAATGTCAGGCTGACTCGACGTTAGGACCCAGACAGAATTCACACCTATTGAAGAGTAGGCTGGGACTTTTATTCACTGGAGCACAAGAGATTGAAAGGTGAAGGTGTCGGGTGCCTCATTAGCGAGTTTGTAGATGACATTTAGATTGATGGAATATCAGATAGTGAAGGGGACTGTCAGACGATCCAGCAGAATATATAGATTGGAGAGTTGGGAAGAGAAATGGCAGATGGAGTTCAATCCAGACAAATGCGAGATGATGCATTTTGGAAGATGCAATTCAAGAGCAAGCTATACAGTAAATGGAAAGGTCCTGGGGGAAATTGATGTAGAGAGAGATCTGGGTGTTCATGTCTATTGTTCTCTGAAGGTGGCAATGCATGTCAGAGTGGTCAAGGCAGCATACAACACACATCATCAGACAGATTGAGTAAAAGAGCTAGCAGGTCATGTTAAAGATATAAAAGATTTGGGTTTGGCCACATTTGGAATACTGCATACAATTCCAGTCGCCAGATTTCCAAAAGGATGTGGATACTTTGGAGAGAGTGCAGAGGAGGTTCGCCAGGATGTTGCCTGTTATCGAGAGCGCTAGCTATGAGGAGAGGTTGAGTAGATTAGGATTATTTTCATTGGAAATAAGGAGGTAAAGGGGGGGGGGGGGGGTTCTGACTGAGGCCTATAAACCATGAGAGATGTAGACAGGGGTGGATAGGAAGAATTATTTTCCCAGAGGGGGAGACTTAATTACTCAGGCTCACAAGGTCAAAGTGAGAGGGGAAAGGTTTGAGGGAGATATACGTAGAAAGTTTTTTACGCAGAGGGTGGTGGGTGCCTCGAATGCATCGCCAGCGGAGGCGGTAGGGGTGGGATCGACAGCATCATTTAAGATGTATCTAGACAGATACATGAATGGGCAAGGAGCAAAGGAATACAGATCCTTAGAAAATAGGTGACAAGTTTAGATCGAATATCTCGATCAGCAGAGCCTTGGAGGGCTGAAGGGCCTGTTCCTGTGCTGTAAGGTTCTTTGTTCTCTTTTATAGAGGTTGACAAAACCATGAGGGGCAAAGATAAGGTGAACAGCATGCGTTGTTTCAAGATTAGGGAGCAAATTACGATGAGAGGAGAAAGATTTAAAAAACATACGAGGAGCACTTTTTTTTAAAAAAGTGGTTTGTGTGTGGAATGAACGTCCAGAGGAAATGGTGGATGCAAGTTGAGTAACAACGTTTAAAAGACATTTGGATAAGTACCTGAATAGGAAAGGTTCGGAGGAATATGGGCCAAACGCAGGCAGGTGGGACGAGTTTAGTTTGTGAATATAGTCAGCATGGATCAGTTGGGCTGAAGGTAAAAACAATGACTGCAGATGCTGGAAACCAGATTTTGGATTAGTGGTGATGGAAGAGCACAGCAGTTCAGGCAGCATCCGAGGAGTCCAATTTAGTTGGGCTGAAGGGTCTGTTTCTGTGCTGTATGACTAATTGTTCTGTACTGGTCTTAAAATCATTTTACTTGCCTTCCCCCATCAACATCCACTTCATTGTTGTTCTAAAATCAGATGAACTCAGCCTTGAATACATTCAATGACCCCCTAACTGCAGGAAGACATCCCCACTTCTGAAATCAATTCCTCTTGCTAATATACCTCTTGCCTTACTGATTACTTGCTGCACCCGTCTGACAACTGGCAGTGACTGGTGTGGATGGATGCTGAGGCCACTTTTTACATCCACACATCATTCCTGAGGAAGGGCTCGTGCCTGAAACGTCGATTCACCTGCTCCTCGGATGCTGTCTGACCTCTTGTTCTTTTCCAGTGCCACACTTTTCGACACTCATCTCCAGCATCTGCAGTCCTCACTTTCTTCACATCCCAATATATCACCATTTAAACAACGTACCTCCTTTTGGCAGTTATTTTTTTCATTAGAGGCTATCACTTCACACTGTGGGACTGCATTTGCCATGTGTTTGCCAATTGAGACACAGACCTGGACCAACGTTTCCCGACTCTGTCCCCTCCCCGGATTCACTCGCTTTCTTTTCAGTTGTTGCAAGTCAACAATTTAACCCCAGAATGAAAAAGATGAAATGGAAGAGAGTGCCGTACTCACAGATGGTGGATAGAGGAAGGAAGTTGCAGTCTGAAGTGAAGCTCGATCTTCATTTGGAGAGGAGCAGCAGCTTCAGAACCTGATGGTCCATCTTCCGCATTCAGACAATTGGGGAGCTCTGATTGGCAGGAGGACCAGGCTCCTTGTCTGGCTTCTCATTGGTCCATTTGAAGAAGGATTTGCATACAGCGAAGAGCATGCGCGGCTTTCGCTGAACCAGCACAGAGCAATAGAAATGTACAGCATGGAAACAGACCCTTCAGTCCAACCCGTCCATGCTGACCAGATATCCCAACCCAATCTAGTTCCGCCCCTCAACATCTGGCCCACATCCCTCCATACCCTTCCTATTCATATACCCATCCAAATGCCTCCTTAAATGTTGCATTTGCACCAGCCTCCACCACTTCCACTGGCAGCTCATTCCATACATGTACCACCATCTGTGTGAAAAAATTGCCCCATAGGTCTCTTTTATATCTTTCCTCCCTCACTCTAAACCTATGCCCTCTAGTTCTGGACTCCCCGACCCAAGTGAAAAATCTGTGTCTATTTATCTTGTCCATGCCCCTCAATATTGTAAACCTCTATAAGATCACCCCTCGGCCTCTGACACTCCAGAGAAAACAGCCCCAGCCTGTTCAGCCTCTCCCTCTACTGCAAATCCTCCAACTCTGGCAACATCTTTGTAAATCTTTTCTGAACCCTTTCAAGTTTCCTAAGTTTCCAATAGAAAGGAGACAGAATTGCACGCAATATTCCAACGGTGGTCTAACCAATGTCCTGTACAGCCGCCACATGACCTCCCAATGCCTATACTCCATATTCTGACCAGTAAAAGAAAGCATACCAAACGCCACCTTCACTATCTTATCTACCTATGACTCCACTTTCAAGGAAGTATGAACCTGCACTCCAAGGTCTCTTTGTTCAGCAACGCTCCCAAGGACCTTACCATGAAGTGTATAAGTCCTACTAAGATTTGCTTTCCCAAAATGCAGCACCTCGCATTTATCTGAATTAAACTCCGTTTGCCACTTCTCAGCCCATTGGCCTATCTGGTCACGGTCCTGTTATAATCTGAGGTAACCCCCTTCGCTGTCCACTACACCTCCAATTTTGGTGTCATCTGCAAACTTACTAACTGTACCTCTTATGCTCGCATCCAAATCATTTATGTAAATGACAAAGTAGAGGACCCAGCACCGATCCTTGTGGCACTCCAGTGGTCACAGGCCTCCAGTCTGAAAAATAACCCTCCACACCACCCTCTGTCTTCTACTTTTCAGTCAGTTCTGTATCCAAATGGCTAGTTCTCTCTGTATTCTTTGAGATCTAACCTTGCTTATCAGTCTCCCATGGGGAACCTTGTCGAACGCCTTATTGAAGTCTATATAGATCACATTATTGCTCTACCTTCCTCAATCCTCTTCGTTACTTCCATAAAAAACTCAATCAAGTTTGAGAGACATGATCTCCCAGCACAAAGCCATGTTGGCTATCCCTAATCAGTCCTTGCTTTTTCAAATACATGTACATTCTGTCCCTCAGGATTCTCTCCAACAATGTGCCCACCACTGATGTCAGGCACACTGGTCTATAGTTCCCTGGCTTGTCCGTACCACCCTTCTTAAACAGTGGCACCACGTTAGCCAATCTCCAATCTTCTGGCACCTTACCTGACATGCACAATATGCTCCATGATGGATTTAAAGTGTCCAAATGACACAATTTCTCCCCCACCCACTTGACACAACCGTGCAGGCTCCTCGCTATTTGATGTTCATGTTACTTAGAACCCTCATGATTATATCAATGAGGTTACCCCTCAACCTCCTGTGCTCCAGTGAAGACAGCCTCAGCTTCTCCTTATAACTCAAACCCTCCAGTCCTGACAACATCCTGGTAAACCTTTACTGAACCCTCTCTAGTAGAATTCTTCATATTACAGGGCCACCAGAAGCGTTCTCAGTACTCTACAAGTGACTTCACCAACATCCTGTACAACTTCAACATGATGTCCCAACTCCTTTATTCAATGGTGTGAACAATTAAGGTAAGTGTGCTGAATGCCTTCTGAAGCACCCTTTCAACCAGTGATGCAACTTTCAATGAAGTATGTACCTGAACCCCGCCCTCCATATCCCTCTGTACAAGCCCTGCCCTTCCTTATTTTAGGAAAATGCAATCCCTCACTTTTATCTATACTTCTCTCATACACACGTTCTCTCTCAGACATACACAGAGTCTCTCAGGCCTCTCTTCCATCACACTCACTTTACAAAGCATGTGCACACATACCCTTACGTGCACACACACAACGATAGGGTGCATTTGCAGAATTGTATTTGCAGATATATTCAATGTCGCACAAAAAGCATACAACATGCAGGTATTCAATCCATGTAATATCTTATAAATTCCTAGTTTGGAAATAGAACCAGTCCGATTTAAGATTGGGATACTGACACACCTTTCATGCATTGTCTGAGCTGAGCTGTCATCTGTTGTTTTTAAAAAAAACCTTAAGTTACCTTGAGCATGACTTAATAGTAGTATTGCGATGTACACATTAATGAACTAAAACCTGCAACCCATTCTAAAAGATGAAAGACTTACCATCAATCTACATTTGTCAATATATCATATCTGTTGCATGACAGTGACCTTTTGCTCTTAACTCTGCATCTTATGATCCTGCTCCACAGCTACCCGATGAAGGAGCAGCACTCCAAAATCTAGTGCTCCCAAATAAAACTGTTGGACTATAACCCGGTGTTGTGATTTTTAAACCATGTCCCACCTAGTCCAACAGCAGCACCTCCACCTTCTTTCTAATGAACACAGCCCATACCTCCCGGTGCTGCCAGTAAACTGCCGATGAAACGATGCAGTGCCTGCACTCCTGAAAAGTTTATAATTTCTAACAAAACCAGCTACTCATTCACTGCTCCATCTGACACACTACTTTGGAAACTTATTGCAGGAGGCTGCAAGAAATGAGCAGCTTTAAAACAAAAACCGCTTGGAGCTTTCAATGAGAGCCTAAGCCCAGCAGTACGTTCTGGTTACCTTTTTGTGGCCCAACATTGTTACAGCTTCAGATGCCCCCAGCAAAAGGGCAGAGAAAGAGTAGCTGTGTTTTAGACAGCTCAACAACAGAGGGAGGAGCAAGGGGCAGGGCACGACGCCTACGTTGCCTTGCACAGTTTACAAAAACCCCTTCCCCTTCAGAGGCTCCCCACAGCGTGGAAGCAGGCCACTCGACCCAAAGGCTACACACCGATCCTCCAAAGGGTAACCCACCATGCAATTCCCCTACCCCTATTGCTCAACATTTACCCCTGACTAATGCACCTAACCTGCACATCCTTGAGCACTATGGGTATTTCAGTACTGTCAATCCACCTGAACCTGGACAACTCGCATATGCAAACCAGATATCCCAACCCAATCTAGTCCCACCTGCATGGGGCCCATATCCCCCCATTTGCCTTTTAATTGTTGCAATTGTAGCAGCCTCCACCACTTCCTCTGGCAGCTCATTCCATATACGTACCACCCTCTAAATGAAAAGGTTGCCCCTTAGGTCTCTTTCATATCTTTCCCCTCTCACCCTAAACCTATGACCTCTAGTTCTGGACTCTCCCATCCCAGGAAAAGACTTTGTCTATCTATTCTATCCATGCCCCTCATGATTTTATAAACCTCTATAAGGTCACCACTAGGCCTATGACGCTCCAGGGAAAACAGTCCCAGCCTGTTGTCTCTCCCTATAGCTCAAATCCTCCAGTCTTGGCAACATCCTTGTAAATCTTTTCTGAACCCTTAAGTTTCATATCTTTCTCATAGGAAGGAAACCAGAATTGCACGCAATATTCCAACTGTACAGCAGTAACATGACTTCCCAACTCCTGTACTCAATATTCTGACGAATAAAGGAAAGCATACAAAACACCATCTTCACTATCCTATCTACCTGCGACTCCACTTTCAAGGAGCTATGATCTTGCAATCCAAGGTCTCTTTGTTCAGCAACACTCCCTAAGACCTTACCATTAAATGTATAAGTCCTGCTAAGATTTGCTTTCCCAAAACACAGCACCTCACATTTATCTAAGTTAAACTCCATTTGCCACTTCTCAGCCCATTGGCCCATCTGATCAAGATCTCATTGTAATCTGAGGTAACCTCCTTTGCTGTCCACTACACCTCCAATTTTGGTGACATCAGCAAACTTACTAACTATACCACTTATGCTCACACCCAAAAAGTAGGGGGCCCATTATCTATTTTCCAAATGGAATTTACAATATATTACACGTATTGACTGCTGCGGATTGTGCAGTCTTTCAGCAAAAGTAGAATGTTTAGGGTGCAGGTTTGCTCGCTGAGCTGTAGGTTTGATATCGAGACATTTCATTACCTGGCTAGGTAACATCATCAGTGGCGACCTCCAAGTGAAGCGAAGCTGTTGTCACCTGCTTTCTATTTATGTTTGTCCTGAATGGGGTTCCAGGGGTTTGCAAGGACTGCCACAAACACTACGTAGGACAAACAGGAAGAAAGTTAGCCACCAGGATACACGAACACCAGCTAGCCACAAAAAGACACGACCCTCTATCCCTTGTAGCCCTACATACAGATGAAAAAAACCACCACTTCGACTGGGACAACATCCATCCTGGGACAGGCTAAGCAAAGACATGCCAGAGAATTCCTAGAGGCCTGGCACTCCAACCACAACATCATAAACAAACACATAGATCTAGATACCATCTATCAACCCCTCAGAAAATGAACAGGAAATGACATCACCACAAACCCCAGGAACCCTATCCAGGACAAACAAATAGAAAGCAGGAGACAACAGCTTCGCTTCACTTGGAGGTCGCCACTGATGATGTTACCTAGCCAGGTAATGAAACGTCTGGATATCAAACCTACAGCTCAGCGAGCAAGCCTACACCCTAAACCTCAACCTGAGCTACAAACCTTCACAAACCTTGCAAAGTAGAATGTATTTGCAAACATCATGCTGCAAACACAAACTCACCCCCATGGATGAGCTATCTCGTGTGTGCATGAGATAGAGAAACAGTCTATTTCCGTGCTGTTTATCTCTATTTGATAACCGATGCTTTATTTCTGTTGGTGTAAATGTTGTTGTAATTCATTGCTGGATCCTAATAGGTGTAAGAGTGACAGAATTCCTCAAGTAGGGCACTGGAAGATTCCTGGGAGACCCCTATTTCTGGTTAACTTCCTCATGAACAAACATTAAGCACGTGCACCTCTTTATGATTTTGTTTCATTTTTCTTGTTTGATTCCCTGCTATGACTACACCTTGTATTAGGATAATTGACAGGCTGGGAGATTGTGGCTTGGGTCTTGACTGAATATTTTATCGTTCCAGAAGTTATAAAAGGCGGGGTCAAAGCTTTAGCAGAAATCCAGCAGAGCTGAGAACAGACCAACATCTTAGTCTGTGGGAACAGGGAGATCAACAGAGGATTGAGAAATCAGGTCCTGAAACCAGACCACCCTGTGATCAGTGCTTTGATTAGAGGCATCCTTCTACATCAGTCAATGCCAGTTGTCAGACAGGTGCAGCAAGGCAATTGGTATATTAGCAGGCTGAACTGAGATTAGAAGTGGGGATGTTTTCCTGCAGTTAGGGAGTCATTGAATTTATTCAAGGCTGAGTTCATCTGATATTTGAACAATAAAGTGTGGATTTTATGTTGTGTGCATGAGGGTTTTTTGTGGTTTATGTGTTGGATGCAGGTACAGTAACCACATTTAAAGTGGAAGGCAAGAAAATGGTTTTAAGACCACGACAGAACAGTTACGGTCAGACAGCACAGAAACAGACCCTTCAGTCCAACTATTCCATGCTGACTATGTTCTCAAACTAAACTAGTGCCACTTGCCAGTGTTTGGCCCATATACCTCCACACCTTCCCTATTCATGTACTTATCCACATGTCTTTTAAACGTTGCATCATAACATGTATCCACCACTTCCTCTTTACATTCACTCAATACATGAAACACTCTGTAATAAACAAACTTTTCCCAATTCTGTCCATTCCATGGATTCATTCTCTTTCCTTTCAGTTGCTGCAAGTCATAAATTGAAGCCCAGAATGAAAAAAATGGAAAAGGAGTTGTGAAGAGAGTACCCTACTCACAGATGGTTGACACAGTAAGGAGGGTGGAGTCTGGAGCAAACCCGAAATGTCGATTTTCCTGCTCCTCGGATGCTGCCTGACCTGCAATACTTTGCCAGCACCACTCTAATCTTAACCCTGATCTCCAGCATCTGCAGTTCTCACTTTCTCCTGTAAGAAATCAGCAGTTTTAAACCAAAAACCTGTTGCAGTTTAAAGCTCTCATTGAGAGTCTGAGCTCAGTGTGAAGTTCAGGTAATCTTTATTGTGACCCAACTTTGTTACAGCTTCAGAATCTCCCAGCAGAAAGGCGTAAAAAAAGTAGCAACTTTTTAAAAACAGCTCAAGGTCAAAGTGCAACCCCTCACTTTCTTCATTATGGGTCACTACTGAATTGTCCCTTTGTAATTGGATCCTTGGTATAGCCTTAACCTGGAGGAAGTATTGCCTCACTCAGCAATTTCAACCTGTATCCAAGTAAGTTGGATGAGCAGCGTAGAGTCAACCAGACTACTGTGGGTCTGGGGTCACGTGTAGGCCAGACCGGGTAAAGGATGCAGCTGGGATGACTGCTCTAATAACTGCTCAAGTCTTCCCTCAAAAAGAACTGAGCGAATCAGATGGGGGTTTTCTTCCACCCCCACCCCACCGACAATAGTTTCACCGTTAGATTCTGAACTCCAGATTTCTGACCAAATTCCAATTCCACCATCTGTCGCGGTGGGAATCGAACTCGAGAGCCACTGGAACTGGGTTAATAGTCCAGTTGGTAAAGGCACTCGGCCGTCTTTCTTTCAATCCCCCTGCAATGCTGGTAGGTCAGCAAGGAGGCGGCCTGGGTAAAGGCCTTCCCGCACTCGGGGCAGCTTAAGGGCCTCTCCCCCATGTGGATCCACTGGTGGGTCTGGAGGTTGGAGGAATCGCTGAAGCCCTTCCTGCAGTCAGGGCAGGGGAACGGCATCTCCCCAGTGTGACTGCGCCGATGAGTCTCCAGGGCAGACGGGAAACAAGCCTTTCCCACAGTCGCCACACTTCCATGGTTTCTCCATGGGGCGGGATTCCTCGGGTTTCTCCATGGCCGAAGCTTCAGCTGCACAAACGCATGTGGAGCTTCTCTCCACCGTGAATTCCTCTTTCCAAACCGTAGAGCTGTTACACGCTCCTCACTCAGTGCATTACAACGGTAGGGTCTCTCATCCAGTCCCACTGATGCTGAAAACGTACCCAAACAGGAACCAAAAAGCTTTGCTCCTTCTCACAGAATCATAGTTGAAAACTGTTGCGGTCCCGATAGATTGAATGACTCTCAGACATGGACGTCAAAGTAAGGACTGCAGACGCTGGAGAGTCAGTCAGAGTCAGAAAGTGCGGCTCTGGAAAAGCACAGCAGGTCAGGCAGCATCCGAGGAGCAGGAGTGTCAACGTTTTGGGCATAAGGCCTTCATCTGTTGATTTTGAAACTTCCATCTTCAGATCCTGAAACGTAAAAAGAGATTACAAAAGTCATCACTGTCAGTGCAGGGTAGAAATTCTGAACAAGGAATTCTACTTTCTACGGAATATTCTTTTCTTTTGTTATTCCACAAAATTGAAAGCACCATCCCACTCTCTCTCCCCCTCTGTTCTCACTCTGATCTAACTAATTCCCCTGAAGGTGCTGATTCAGGATCTTCCAGGGGCAGAAAAGCAAAAAATTCAAGACTGACATCTCTTTGAATTTTGGATAACGCCACCTGAACGTTAATATCTTTCACAACATTGGGATACTGCTGAGAGGTGAGGAGGTCTGATTTTGGGAAGCCAAAAAAAAAAAATGAGTTTGTGCCAATCCCTTCAGAGAATCCCCAGAGTGTGAAAGCAGGCCACTCAGCCCCACAAATCCACACCAACCCTCTGAAGGGTATCAGACCCACACCTATTCCTCTACATTTAACCCCTGATTAATGCACCTAACCTGCACATCTCTGCATGGTCAATCCATCCTAACCTGGACAAAAGTTAAAAATCACAACACCAGGTGAGTGTTCAACAGGTTTATTTGGAAGCACTCGCTTTCAGAGCGCTGATCCTTCATCAGGCAGTTGTGGAGAATAAGATCATAAGACACAACTTATAGAAAAACATTATAGTGTCCTGCCACCGAAATGATATATTGAACAAACCTGGATTGTCAAGTTTTTCATCTTTTAGACTGGGTTGCAGCTATCATTCACATGTAAGTCCCAGACCTTCCTGCAAGGCACCTTATCAAGATAACTCGAGGTTTTATCGCAAAATGTGACATCTCAGTTCACACAACGCATAAAAGGTGTGAGGTCAGAGTCTGTCTGTGTCTCAGTCTTGAGTCAGACTGGTTCTATTTCCAAAGTGGAATTTACAAAATATTACATGGATTGACTGCTTACAGATGGTGTACTTTTTGAGCAAAATAGAATGCATCTGCAAATATCATTCTGCAAATACAAATTCACCCCCATGGACTTGTCATGTGCGTCTGTGCATGAAAGAGAGAAAAAGTCAATGTCCGTGCTGTATAGCTCTATGCCAATTTGATAACAGATGCTTTAATCCTGTTGACGTAAATATTGTTGTAAATCAGAGCTGTATACTAACAGTTCAATGTAAGAGAGAAAGAATTCCTCAAGTAGGACACCATACCAATCCTTGGGAGAGCCCTATTTTTTTGGGGGTGGGGGGAGGAATCAAAGCTTCAACAGAAATCCAGCAGAGCTGAGAACAGACCGACATCCACATGCCTTTTAAATGTTGTAATTGTGCCAGTCTCCACCACTTCCTCTGGCAGTTCGTGCCATACATGCACCACCCTCTGTGTGAAAAGGTTGCCCCTCAGACCCCAGTTAAATCATTCTGCCCTCACCTCAAACATATGTCTTCTAGTTTTCTTGGACTCCCCTACTCTGGGGAAAAGACCTAGGTTTCCCCCCCACTATCCATGCCCATTACAAAGGTCTATAAGTTTACCCCTCAGCCTCTGATGCTCCATGGAAAATGTCCCTGGCCTATTCAGCCTCTCCCTATAGCTCAAATCTTTTCTGATCCCTTTCAAAGTTTCATAACAGCTTTTCTACAGCAGGGAGACCAGAACTGAACGCAGTATTCCAAAATTGGCTTAACCAACATCCTGGACAGCCACAACATGAGCTCCCAACTCATCTACTCAATGCTCTGACCAATAAAGGCCATCCTACCAAATGCCTCATTCACTATCCTGTCCACCTGAGACTCCACTTTCAAGGAACTATGGAACCTGCACTCCAAGGTCTCTTTGTTCTGCAACACTCCCCTTAACTGTGTCAGTCCTGCCTGGATTGCTTGACCAAAATGCAACAACTCACATTTCTCAAAATTTAATTCCATCTACCACACTTTGGCCCATCCGATCAATTCTAATTTATAGCAAACTCACTTTTCTCTCACATTCTCTAGAAGCCGAAAATCTCCATCCCACACACTCTCCCTCCAGTCTCAGTTTACTGAACCTAATCCCTGCTGTACCTCATCCTGAAGGGTCTGGTTCATGCTGATTAATAGGCCCACACTCGGGAGGGGTGGGGGGTTCTAAATGAAACATACATAATCCTGAACAGCCCGGACAGAGTGGACATTATGAAGATGTTTCCATTGGTAGGACAGACTCAGACCAGGGGGCAGCGCTTCGAGTAAAGGGAAGTCCTTTTAGAAAGGAGAAACTTCTTCAGCCAGAGAGCGGTGAATCTGTGGAATCTATTTCCATAGAAGGCTGTGGAGGCCAGGTCACTGGGGATATTTAAAACTGAGACAGATAGGTTCTTGAGTATCAAGAGGATTGAGGGTTACGGGGAGAATGGGGTTGAGAAACCTAGCAGCCACGATTGAATGGGGTGATGGACTGAATGGCCTAATTTCTGCTCCTCTGACTTAGGGCCTCTTGCTGTTCTGGACACAGAGGGAGAGAGTTGGGAGCAAGACGCAGGCCATTCGGTCTTTCGAGTCTGCACCAGCATTGAACAATTCATAACTGGATATGAATATACCTACAGCTAGGTGGATAGGCTGGGACTTTTTTCACTGGAACACATGAGGTTGAGAGGTGACCTTAAAAGAGGTTCATAAAATCATGGAGGGTAGATGAGGTGAACCGCAGGTGTCCTTTCCCTAGGATGGGGGTTTCAGGATTAGGGAGCAAATGAGGAAGGTGAGTGGAGAAAGATTTTCAAAAGACTGGAGTAGCGCCTTTTTTTTTTAAAGAGTAGTTTGTGTGTGGAATCAATGTCCAGACACGGTGGTGGATGTAGGTAGAGTAACAAGGTTTAAAAGACATTTGGATAAGTACATGAATAGTAAAGGTTCAGAGGAATATGGGCCAAATAATCTAATCTAATGATGTCCCAACTCCTGTACTCAGCATGTGAACAATGAAGGCAAGTATGCTGAGCACCTTCTTCACCCCCGTCTACCAGTGATTTAACTTCCAAGAACACTGAACCTGAACACCTCCAGGTCTCTGTTCTACAACATGACCCAGGGCCCTACCATTACCTGTTCAACTCTTGCCCTCCTTTATTTTAGCAAAACGCAATCCCTCACTGATATCCATACCCCTCTCATACACACATGCTCTCTCTCAGACATACACATACACCAGCCCCTCAAAACTCTCACAGACTCATACTCCATCACAATCATACTTTATCAAGCAGGCACACATGCAAATACACACTCACAGCGCACAGTCTTATACACAAACTCACACACACACACTTCCCTGAAGGGAGTTTCCCTGAAACGTCAATTTTCCTGCTCCTCGGATGCTGCCTGACTTGCTGAAGCACCACATGCTCAATCCTAAATTTATTACCCTCTAGTACTGGACTGCCCCATCCAAAGGAAAATACGTCTATTTACCCTATCCATGCCCCTCATGATGATATACAAGTGTATAAGGTCACTCCTCAGACTCTGGCAAACTACGGAAAACAGTCCCAACCTGAACTTCTGTCTCTCCTCACCCAGGTAACCAAGACACATACCTGAGGTCGCAAAGTCTGCTCCCTCTCTGGATTCACTCCAGTTGCTACAAGTGAGCCTGCTCCGTCATTCATTAAGATCATGGCTGATCTATCCATCGTTTCATCTTCTCCTCCCTGCACTGTCACAAGGAACTCCTTAATTCCCCAACCAGGCCAAATCCCACCCAACTGTGTCTTGAATATACTTAATGAAGCTGCCTCTATTGCTTCTTTGGCCAGAGTATTCCCTAGATTTTGATTAAGGGCTTTTGCCCGAAACATCGATTTTCCTGCTCTCCAGATGCTGCCTGACCTGCTGCGCTTTTCCAGCACCACTCTAATCTAGACTATTCCATAGATTCACGACCCTCTGGGAAAAGCAGTTCCTCCTCATCTCTGTCTGAAAGCTACTCCCTCTAACCTTGAGGCCTAGTCTCACCCACCAGAAATTACTGGACAGGTTAGGACTTCATCCCCACAGTGCAATGACATTGGGAAGATGTTTCCATTGGTAGGAAGACCTTTAGGAACAGAGATAAGCGATGTCTCCTTTTCTGCCGACAGCGAGGAGCATGGACAATGTACTGGTGACACCAGCGAGCAGGTGCGCTATTGTTCACACCGAGGAGCAGGCACAATGTGCTCTGTGGCGATGCTGGTGTTATTGACAGATGTTAAAATGTTCAAATGCCAAGAGGAGAAATAAAGGATAAAGCCACAGTTCTTTTTCCCCATGTGGCTCAACATTTTATCGCTTTTGTCTGGCTGCTCAACTTTTTTTTAATGTTTTTTCCCTAGAGTAGGGGTGAGGTTCACGACTAAAGGGCATAGGTTTAGGGTGAGAGCAGAAAGATATTAAAGGTTCCTAAGGGGCAACTTTTCCATGCAGAGGATGGTGCACGTATGGAATGAGCTGCGAGAGGAAGTAATGGAGGCCGTATAATTACAGCATTTAAAAGGCATCTGGATGGGTATATGAATAGGAAGGGTTTAGAGGGATATGTACCAAGTGCTGACAAATGAGACTAGATTAATTTAGGATATCTGGTTGGTATGGACAGGTTGGACCAAATGGGTGCGTTCATGTGCTGTACATCTTTATGATTCTAAATAATAAAAAAAGTATATTTTTCCAAATACCAAACTATCTCCATGTTAACAAGGCTTAGTTCACCACATACTTTACTAACCATTCTCAACAGGTCCTGCCCCTTCAATGACTAAGAACATATATATGCTGGTGCATAATCTCCTTCACTACTTTTTACACACTACCCTCAGCAATTGTACAAGTAACAGCAAAGGGTAAACAGCACAAGGATTAAATAAAACAGTGAGGGTAAAAAGTACAAGCGCCAGTAAAAGCAGATGGAAAGTGAGTGTAAAATGTGACTATGACAGGACAGGCCCCACATTCCTTCCCCTCCGTCCCCCCCACAACCTGCCTCACCTTTCACCTCCCGGGCCCAGTACCTTCCAGGTGGCCCCATAGTTGACACAGGGGCCGCCCCACGACCAGTAGAACTCCACCACCCAGGCGGCCGACCAGTTCCCAAGCAGGGCCTTAACCCCATCCGCCTCCAGAATGGTCACCGGCTCCTGCCTGCTGTACAGCCGGCCGGTGTGGCCGTGACACAGCAGCTGCGCCAGGAAGGCGGCGGTGACCAGTGACGGGGGTCTGCCCCGGGCCGCACGGCGCCATTTTCCTAACGGCCGCCGCTTCCCCGCTCGAGCGACTTCTCCTCCCAACCGCCTTCACCCCCGCGTGACGTCTGCACGGGGGGGATGGGCGGGGCCGGGGGAGCCTCACCGTCACCAAGCAACAGCCACCTCGCGCTACAACTGCTCATTCACAAAAACAAACTCTCCTGTCTCGCTCTGCAGCTGCAGGGGGGGACACTGCCACGTTTCGAGGAGCCCTGTCTGCATTGGGAAAGCTCACCGCTCCATTTAAACAGATATTCCGACATCTAACGGAACGGCCTCATATCTAAAGGGGGAAATCTGTATTTTAAAGGGACATGGACATTTTAACGGGTATTTCCGCAAATACAGAGATGTAGATGGACGAGATTACATTTCAAAGGGATGAGACACATTCAAAGGGATATCTTAATATGTAAGCTAACGCAGTTATATCTAAATGAATCTACATTTCGAAGAGACGTTGCCCTATTTATAAGTAGAGACAATAGGTGTGAATTCTGTCTGTGTCCCAATGTTGAGTCAAACTGACATTTTACTTAGAAAAGCTCTGCACTTAAATTACATTCTTGAGAAGGTAATTTACAGAATAGAGTGTAGGTTAGGGAGAATTGGCCGTGCTAAGTTACCCATAGTGACCAGGGATGTATAGGTTAGGGTGGATTGGCCATGGGAAATACTGAGAAAGGGGTTGGGTATGGGTGGGATACTGTTCAGAGGCCAGAGTGAAATATTTGGGCTGAATGGCCTGCTTCCACATTGTCGGAATTCGAGACCCTCCCCACAAAGGGGCATTTTATCTGCATCTATCTTGTCAAGCCCCTTTCAGAATTCGACTGGTTTCAATAGAGGTATACAGCACAGAAACAGACACTTCGGTCCAATTCGTCCATGCCGACCAAGATTCCAAACTAAACCAGTCCCACTTGCCTGCATTTGGCCCATTTCCCTCTAAACCTTTCTATTCATGTACCCATCCAAATGCTGTTTCAATGTTGTAACTGTACCTGCAACTACCACATCCTCAGCAAGTTCATTCCACATGCAAATCACTCTTTTTCAAAATGTTGCCCCTCCGCTTCCTTTTAAATCTCTCTCCTCACATTTAAAAAAATACCCTCCGAGTTTTGAGCTCCCCGCCGCGAAGCAAGAGCCATTTTCTATTCACCTTACCTCCACTCATGATTTTATCAATGTCAATGAGGTCACCCCCAACCTCATGTGCTCCTCAAGTCCCAGCCTCTCCTTATAACTCAAACCCTCCAGTCCTTACAACATCCTGTTAAATCTTTATTAAACCCTCTCTAACAGTATTCTTCCTATTACAGGGCCACCAGAACTGTACTCAGTACTCTGAAAGTGGCCTCACTAACATCCTGTACAACCTCAACATGATGTCCCAACCCCTATACTCAATGGTGTGAACAATGAAGGCAATGTTGCTAGATGCCGTCTGAAAACCATCCTGTCTAGCAGTGATGCAACTTCCAAAGAACTAGGTACCTGAACCCCCTGCACCCCCACCCCCTGCCCAACGACTGTCTGTTCTACAACACGACTCATGGCCCAACCATTATCTGTACAACCCTCTGCGTTTATTAAGCGTCTCTCTCACACACATACTCTATCTCAGACAGACAGGCACACACCCCTCAACACTCTATCACACTCGCAGCCTCATACTCCAGCACACTCTCACTTTCCCAAGCATGCACACACACACTTCTGCGCACTCTCACACACAAACTCACATGCACACACACTCACTTTCTCATGCATACACACACACTACTCTATGGGTTGAAATTGTACTGGCAGAATTATATTTGCAGATACATTCAATTTTGTTCAAAAAGCACACAATCTGCAGGCAGTCAATGCATGTAATATTCTACAAATTCCGACTTTGGAAACAGAACCGGTCTGATTCAAGATTATAATACTGACAGACTCAAATCTCACACCTTTAATGCATTGTCTGAGCGGGGACGTCTTTTTTTTATAAAACCTTAAGTCATCTCAAGAACATTGTTACATATTAATGAACCAAATCCCGCACCCATTCTAAGAGATGAAGCTGCATGACACTGATCTTTTGACATCAGTTCTGTGTCTTATGATGCTGTTCCATGAGGCTTATGTATTGATGAAGCAAGATGGTACATAGTAGGCGATAGAGAAGGATACAGATCAGCTAGGAAGGATTTAAAGACAGAGTTAAGAAGAGCAAAGAGAAGATGTGCAGGTTAAGTGTATTTGTCAGGGTAATGTAGAGCGGGATGGGTGGGTTCCCCTTCAGAGGGTCGGTGTGGACTCGTTGGGCCGAGTGGCCTGTTCCCAATCTGTGGGGATTCTCTGAAGCGAATGAATATTAACAAACGGCGCAGGACAACGCAGGCGCTTGGCCACGCCCACCCGTCCCTTCCGTGACGTCACAACACGGAAGTGACAATGAATGAAAATCCCTCGTCTGGGCAAATCCTGGCGCGGGAAAATCTGTTTACTTGTAGCAACGGGAGTGAATCCAGGGAGGGAGCAGACTCTGTCAGCTCAGGTATGGGACATAATTACCAGGTGAGGAGGACAGAGATTGGGAGGAGGAGATATCTTTTCTGTTTTCCTTTTCAAAATGCACCCGATTTCCACAGGTAAATGCAACAGCACATGCAGCTTCAAGCCGGCTGTGCATCCTGTGTTCTTCCTCTGCCTTGGCTCCAGCACTTTTGGCTTCCTTTCCCTTCTCCACTCCACCATCCCCCCTCCCCCCGGTGTTGATACCTCAATGTTTTCCCGGTTGTCTTTTGTGGGTTTTGAAAACTTTCCCAATCGTCTGAGTACAGGATTTGGGAGATTACGTTGTAGCTGTCCAGGACATTGGTTAGGCCACATTTGGAATATTGTGTGCAGTACTGGTCTCTCTGATGTAGGAAGGATGTCATGGATGTTGTGAAACTTGAAAGGGTTCAGAAAAGATTGGCAAGGATGTTGTCAGGGCTTGAGCTGATCAGGATGGGGCTGTTTTCCCTTGAGTACCAGAGGCTGAGGGGTGACCCTACAGATTACTATAAAATCATGAGTGGCATGGATAGGATAAATAGACAAGGCATTTCCCTGGAAGGGGGAGTCCAGAAGTAGAGGGTAATAGATTTAGGTTTGGGGGAGATTTAAAAGGTCCCTTATATTCAGAGGGTGGTGTATGTAAAGAATGAGCTGCCAGAGGAAGTGGTGTAGGCTGGTACAATTACAGCATTTAAAAGGCATCTCGCTGGGTATATGAATAGAAAGGGTTTAGAGGGATATGGGCCATGTGCTGTCAAATGGGACTAGATTGATTTAGGATATCTGATCAGCATAGATGAGTTGGACCGAAGGGACTATTTCTGTGCTGTACATCTGGTAGACAATGGTCCTCAAAATTCTGTTCCCAGTAGGCTCTCCCTTAGCTCTATTGCACATGATAGCCGACGCAATTTAGTCCCAGCTGCCAGCACCCGGCCCATATAGGGGCCAAGTGATGGCAAACGTGACTAGGTTAATTTAGGATATCTGGTCAACTCAGACAGATTGAGCTAAAGGGTCTGTTTCTGTGCTGTGTGACTCTAATTGTCTTCAGTGAAAGCAGAAGTGTGTTGTGAAGGCTGGACTTTCAGAGCATGTTTTGCCCTGACTGGAAGTAGCTGAAAATGTGTTGCTGGAAAAGCGCAGCAGGTCAGACAGCATCCAAGGAGCAGGAGAATCGATGTTTCAGGCGTGAGCCCTGAAGGGCCCTGCAATCCTCACTTTCTTCTGACTGGGAAGCAGAAGACTTTGACCGAAGTGTGTTAGAGCGGAGTGAGAACAGAGGGGAAGGGATAGTGGGATGGTGCTTTTAATTTTTGTGGAACAGCAAAAGAATATTCCACAGAAAATAGAGTTGTTTGTTCTGAATTTCTACCCTGCACTGATAGTGATGACTTTTGTAATTGCTTTTTGCAGAGTATTTGAAAATCTGAAGACTGAAGTTTCAAAATCAACAGATGAAGGGCTTATGCCCGAAACATTGACACTTCCTGCTCCTCGGATGCTGCCTGACCTGCTGTTTTTCCAGCGCCACATTTTTTTGACTGATTCTCCAGTGTCTGCAGTCCTCACTTTGATGTCAATGTCTGACAGTCACTCAATCCATCGGGACCACAACAATTTATGACTGTGATTTCTGTGAGAGGGATCAACGCTTTTTGGTTCCTGTTTGAGGACGTTTTCAGCATCAGGTGGGACTGGACGAGAGACCCCACTGTTGCAGCGCACTGTGTGTGGAGCCTGAAACAGTTATACGGCCTGGGAAGGGGATTTCACGGCAGAGAGGGACTCTACACGTGTTTGTGTGCAGCTGAAGCTGTGGCCATGGAGAAAGCTGAGGAATCCCGCCCTGTGGAGAAACCGTGGAAGTGTGGTGACTGTGGGAAAGGCTTCCGTGTCCCATCTGCCCTGGAGACTCATCGACGCAGTCACACCGGGGAGAGGCCATTCCCCTGCACCGAGTGCGGGAAAGCCTTCAGACATTCCTCCCACCTGCTGGCCCACCAGCGGGGCCACACGGGGGAAAGGCCCTTCAGCTGCCCAGATTGTGGGAAGGCCTTCATATATTTCTCTGCCCTGTTGGCCCATGGGCGGATCCACACAGGAGAGAGGCCTTTCAGCTGCCCTGAGTGTGGGAAGGCCTTCAGGTCTTCCGCCACCCTGCGGACCCACCAGCGTTTCCACGCGGGGGAAAGGCCGTTCAGCTGCACCGAGTGCGGGAAGGCCTTCAGGTATTCCTCCACCCTGCTGAGCCACCAGCGTGTCCACACGGGGCAGAGGCCCTTCAGCTGCCCTGAGTGCGGGAAGGCCTTTACCCATGTCTCCGCCCTGCGGACCCACCGGCGTGTCCACACCGGGGAGAGACCCTTTAGCTGCCCTGAGTGCGTGAAGGCCTTTACCGACATCTCCTCCCTGATGAGGCACCAGCGGGTCCACACCGGAGAAAGGCCCTTCACCTGCCCCGAGTGTGGGAAGGCCTTTAGCAACACCTCCTCCCTGATGAGGCACCAGCGGATCCACACAGGGGAGAGGCCCTTTACCTGCTCTCAGTGCGGGAAGGCCTTCAGCAGTTCCTCCACGCTGCTGACCCACCAGCGGGTCCACACCGGGGAGAGACCGTACACCTGCCCTCAGTGCGGGAAGGGCTTTACCTGCTCCTCCAACCTGCGGAGCCACCAGCAGATCCACACCGGGGAGAGGCCCTTCAGCTGTCCAGAGTGTGGGAAGGCCTTTCGTGATTCCTCCACCCTGCTGATCCACCAGCGAGTTCATGTGCCATGGCAGGGGGATTGAAGGAGTGGCGGCCGAGTCCCATTATCGACAGGGTAGGTGTGGTGTGTGCACTTTGACCCTGAGCTGTTCAAAACGCAACTACTTTTTCTCTGCCTTTTTGCTGGGGGGATCTGAAGCTGTAACAAAGTTGGGTTGCAATAAAGGTTACCTGAACTTACCAGCGGGCTCAGACACTCATTAAAAGCTTTGAGCTCCAAGAGGTTTTGTTTTAAAGCTGCTCATTTCTTTCAGCCTCCTGCACTAAGTTTAGAACATAGAAAAATCCAGCGCAGAACAGGCCATTCGGCCCTCGATGTTGCGCCGACCTATGAATTATTCTCAGCTCGTCCCCCTACACTATCCCAAAATCAATTTGTGGGCAGCACGGTGGCACAGTGGTTAGCACTGCTGTCTCACAGCGCCCGAGACCCGGGTTCAATTCCCGACTCAGGCGACTGACTGTGTGGAGTTTGCATGTTCTCCCCGTGTCTGCGCGGGTTTCCTCTAGGTGCTCCGGTTTCCTCCCACAGTCCAAAGATGTGCGGGTTAGGTGAATTGGCCATGCTAAATTGCCCGTAGTGTGAGGTAAGGGGTAAATGTAGGGTATGGGTGGGTTGCGCTTCGGCGGGTCGGTGTGGACTTGTTGGGCCGAAGGGCCTGTTTTCACACTGTAAGTAATCTAATCTAACCATGCACTTATCTAAGGATTGTTTAAATCTCCCTAATGTGGCTGAGTTGACTACCTTAGCAGGACTAGCCTCTGTCATCTGTCTTAAAGCTATCACCCCTCAATTTGTAGTTATGCCCTCTCGTACAAGCTAACGTCACCATCCTAGGAAAAAGTCTTTCTCTGTCTACCCTATCCAATCCTCTGATCATCTTTTATGTCTCTATCAAATCCCCCCTTCGCCTTCTTCTTCCCAATGAGAACAGACCCAAGTCTCTCAGCCTTTCCTCATAAGACCCTCCCTCCAGACCAGGCAACAAACTGATAAATCTCCTCTGCTCCTTTTCCAATGTTTTCCACATCCTTCCTGAAATATGGGGACCAGAACTATACACAATATTCCAAGTGTGGCTGCACCAGCGTTTTGTATAGTTGCAGCATGATACTGCAGTTCTGGAACTCAATCCCTCTACGAATGAAACCGATCACACCGTATGCCTTCTTTACAGCACTATCCACCCTGGGTGGCAACTTTCAGGGATCTATGCACGTGGACTCCTAGATCACTGCCTTCCTGTTATTCTTCCCAAAGTGAATCACCTCACATATAGCTGCATTGAACTCCATTTGCCACCTCTCAGCCCAATTCTGCAGTTTATCCAAGTCCCCCTGCAACCTGTAACATTCTTCCAAACTGTCCAGTTCTCTACCGACTTTAGTGTCGTCTGCAAATTTACTAATCCATCCACCAATGCCTGCATCTAAGCCATTTATAAAAATGATAAACCGCAGTAGTCCCAAAATAGATCCTTGTGGCACACCACTAGTAACCGGACTCCAGGCTGAATATTTTCCAAAAACCACCACTTGCTGCCTTCTTTCAGAAAGCCAGTTTCTAATACAAACTGCTAAATCACCCTCAATCCCATGCCTCTGCATTTTCTTCAACAGCCTGCCATGTGGAACCTTATCAAAGGCTTTACTGAGGTCCATGTACCACGTCAACTGCCCTACCCTCATCTACATGCTTGGTCACCTTCTCAAAAAACTCAGGGGTTTGTGAGACATGACCTGCCCTTGACAAAACTATGTTGACTCTCTGAAATCAAATTGTTGCTTGCTAGATGATTATAAATCCTATCTCTAATATTCCTTTCCAAAAGCTTTCCTATAATACAAGTAAGGCTCACTGGTCTATAATTACCTGGGTCATCTCTGCTGCCCTTCTTGAACAGGGGCACAACATTTGCAATCCTCCTCTCTGGTACTAAACCCATACACAATGACGACTCAAATATCAAAGCCAAAGGCTCTGCTATCTCCTCCCTAGCTTCCCAGAGAATCCTCGGATAAATCTCATCTGGCCCAGGGCACTTGTCTACTTTCACTCTTCTAGAATTGATAACACCTGTGTGCAACTAACCTCGATCCTTTTGAGTCTAATATCTCGTACCTCATTCTTCTCCTGTACAATATTCTCCTTTTCCTTGAGTGAAGACCGATGAGAGAGATTCATTACCACCTCTCCAATCTCCACAGGGCCCACACTCAACTTCCCACTTCTGTCTTTGATTGGCTCTCTTCCTACCCTAATCGTTGTTTTATTCATCAGATACCTACACAAAGCTTTCGGGTCCTCCTTTATTCTATGTGTTAAAGACTGCTCATGTCCTCTCTTTGCTCTTAACTCTCTCTTTAAATCCTTCCTAGCTGATCTGTAGCTCTCCATCGCCTCATCTGAACCATCTTGCCTCATCAACACATAAGCCTCCTCCTTCTTTGTAACAAGAGATGCAATTTCTGTTGTAAACTGCAGTTCCCTTACCTTATCACTTCCTCCCTGCCTGACAGGCACATATCTATCAAGGACACACAATATCTGTTCCTTAAACCAACTCCACATTTCAATTATCCCCATCCCCTGCATTGTGCTACCCTATTCTATGCATCCTAAGTCTTGCCTAATTACATTATAATTGCCCTTGCCCTATCGATAACTCTTGACCTGTGGCATGTTCCTATCTCTTTACATCGCTAAATGAAATCTAACTGAATTATGGTCACTCTCTCCAATGTGCTCACCTACCACTCAATCAAACACCTGGCCTGGTTCATTACCAAGCACCAGATCCAGTGTGACCTCCCCTCTTGTCAGCCCTTCGACATACTGTGTCAGAAAACCCTCCTGCACACACTGGACAAAAACTGATCCATACGATGTACTAGAGTGAAAGCATTTCCAGTCAATGTTGGGGTAGTTAAAGACCCCATAATGCCCACCCTGTTCCATTCACTCCTACCCAGAATAATTTTGCTAATCCTCTCTTCCATTTCCCTGGAACTCTGCAGAGTCCTATTTAAAAAAAACTCCAAGCAGTGTGACCTCTCCTCTCCTGTTTCTAACCTCAGCCCACGTTACCTCAGTGGACAAGTCCTCATCAAAAGTTCTGTCAGCCAC
This sequence comes from Hemiscyllium ocellatum, assembly GCF_020745735.1. Taxonomy (NCBI): domain Eukaryota; kingdom Metazoa; phylum Chordata; class Chondrichthyes; order Orectolobiformes; family Hemiscylliidae; genus Hemiscyllium; species Hemiscyllium ocellatum. The sequence continues at coordinate 84,162 of NW_026867482.1, read as the reverse complement.
CGTTTTCCTATCCTTGACTAACAAGGCCACGCCACTCCCTCTTTTGTCACCTTGCCTGTTCTTAATGAAAGATCAAAACCCTGGAACCTGCAAAATCCATTCCTCACCCTGCTCTATCCATGTCTCCGAAATGGCCACAACATCCAAGTCCCAGGTACCTAGCCGTGCTGCAAGCTCACCTACCTTATTGCGGATACTCGGGCATTGAAGTAGACACAGTTCAAACCACTTCGCTGTCTGCCAGCACATTCCTGTGACCCTGAAATCCTGTCCCTGTCTTCCCTACTCTCATCCTCCTGTGGACTGCAGCTACACTCCTCGTTCCCATTCCCCTGCTGGGCTGGTTTAAACCCCAGCCGAATAGCACCAGCAAATTTCCCACCAAGGATATTTCCCACCTGGTTCAAGTGAAGACTGCCCTGTTTGTACAAGTCCCACCTTCCCCAGAATGAGCCCCAATTATCCAAAAGTCTGAAACCCTCCCTCCTGCACCATCCTTGCAGCCACGTGTTCAGCTGATATCTCTCCTTATTCCTTGCCTTGCTGTCACGTGGCACGGGTAACAAACCAGAGATAACCAATCTGTTTGTTTTAGCCCTCAGTTTCCACCTTAGCTCCCTGAAATCCTGCCTTACTTCCCTCTCCCTCATTCTGTGGGAGATTAGAAATGTTTTTGCAGATGGGTGACGGGGTGTAGTGGGGGAAGGGAAGGGGAACATTATCCAAACGGTCGCGGAATTCTTGTAGCATGTAGCATACTCCAGGCTAAGACTTTAATGAATATAGAGGGACTTTTAAAGAAAATAGTTTTAAGCTAGGAAATAACTTTAAAGTGTTGTAGTTGACCACAAAAAGAAGGAACAGGGGCATTTCACAATAAAGCTTATAGTATAAGAGAAAGTGGACAAAACAACAAGCCATAACAAACAAGGAACAAAAAATGCAGACAAGGACAGCAGGTTGGCCAGATAAAAAAACAACTAACAAGTGAAGTAATCGGCTTATGATAGGATGGGAAAAATGAGGCGTGATTCCGCAACTTGTAAACTGAATAAGAAAGCTAACGTGCTCTGTTTGGTGAGCATTTCTGCTTGATTGCAGAAGCGTCCGGTACCTGCAAGACTGTAATAAATTGTTTTTGTTTCCAAGGCTTTGTCTCAGGCTGATTGATTTATGAGTGAGTTCAGTTTCTCACATTTCTACCTTTGTCATTGATACCTACATGGACCATTACTTGGGGCTGGAAACCCTCTCCCTTCAGGACCTCAAAGATACGATTCGAGACATCAGGCACCCTGGCACCTGGGAGGCAACACACCAACCGCGAGTCTTGTCCGTTCCCAACAAACCTTCCATCTGACCCTCTTACTATCGAGTCCCTAATGACTAACCCTCTCCTGCTTTCCCTCCTTCCCTTCTGGTGCAACAGGGGACAGGCTCTGTGCCAGAGACCTGGGCCCCAGTGCATACCCCTGGAAGGTCATTTTCCCGCCTCAACAGTACCCACTGACTTATACAGCAAGAAGGAAATAAAAATAAGTCGTCCCTCCTCTCCCAGGAACCTCTGCTCTCCGACTGCAAATTTAAAACCTCAAATCAGTGACTCCCCACTCCTGGGTTGCTGCTGCCACTGAAAAACAGAAAATGTCACCTTTATTTGTGGTTAGCACTGCTGCCTCACAGCGCCAGAGCCCCGGGTTCAATTCCCCTTCCACATCTGCGTGGGTATCCTCCCACAGTCCAAAGACGTGCGGGTTAGGGTGAATTGGCCACGCTGAATTGCCCCGTAGTGTTGGTTGACGGGGAATTGGGCTGGGTGTTTTGCTCTTCGGCGGGTCGGTGTGGACTTGTTGGGCCGAAGGGCTTGTTTCCACACTGTAGGGATTCTGATCTAATGTTCTGGAATTTATATATTGATGAAGTAAAACCTGCAACCTATTTTAAAAGATGAAGGACTCAGCAGTGATCTAGATTTGTTCCAAATATTGCGTCGGTTGCATGACACTGTGATGTTTTGCTATTAATTCTGTCTCTTATGATCCTGCAGCACAGCTCCCCGCAGAAGGAGCAGCGCTGCAGAAGCTAGTGCTTCCAAATATACCTGGGTGGGCGGGGTTTAGCCTGGGGGCGGGTTTTAGCGGGAGGGCGTTGCTCATTGGTGGGGCGTGTCTCGTGAAAGGAACGTGCGCTAGTAGGCGGGGCGAGGCTCAGCGGGAAGTAAAACCTGGAAGGGGCCATCCCAACGAGGTTGGAGACCTTTGCCAGTCCAATTTCTGACGAGCACCAACGAACCAGGCTCTACCCGTGACAAGGCTGAAAGGGAGGGAACATCACTGGAGGCTGCACGCTCCTGGGAGTGACAGGCACGCGTAACACTAGTTAGAGCAAGAACATAACCAATCATTGCTTCAGTCATGTGGTGGACGTGGACTGAGAAGGGAGCCGAATCGTTCCAAGGGGTACGGAGAGGGTGACCAGAGAGACTCTCTGCTGGAGATAGTCGTGTCTTGCCCGCAGACACAGATCCCATCTGGAATAAGGTCACAGGGATTAGCATAACCAGGAGAGGCCAGACTCGGCCATTAATTTGGCAAGTTTAGTCTTGAGTCTGGTTAAAACATTCACCAAGGCCAGCCACCTGAGGGTAAGCACCATGCAGTTGCCGACAAATACAAAGCTGGGAACAGAGTTCTCCGTTAATATTACCTACAAAGTGTGGTCCATTGTCCGAGCCAGTGCACGCAGGTATACTGAAGGAATTATTTCCTTAAATAAAATCTTCACCACAGTCTCAGCAGTCGCATTAGGAGGAGGGTAGGCTTCAGTCCACTTCGAAAAGACATCGATAATAAGCACAACATATTTATAGCAACTCAACTCATTTCTACAACTCGATGAAGTCCAGTTGAAGTGTCTCCAAGGGACCCTCCAGCAAGGGAGTTCTCGTAGAGATACTTGAACTAAGAGGTGGGGGAATCGCCTACCCGCTGACCTGTATGATCACGGACAACATCCTGATCGGGAAAGCCACTGACTGAGTATCGATGCGATCTGGAACGATGTGAGATTATCCTGATGTCACCTAGTGCACCAGACCAGACGCTTTCAACGTGGAGTCGCTTGAGCGATGGCGTGAGCTGCCAGAGGAAGTGGTGGGTGCTGGTAAGATGACAAGTTACAAGGCTCCTGGACGGGCATCTGAATATGAAGGGTTCAGATGGGTCAGGGCCAAGTGATGGCAAATGCGACTATAGTAATCGAGATGTACAGCACGGAAACAGACCCTTCGGTCTAACTCGTCCTTGCTGACAAGATAGCCAACCCAATTTAGTCCCAGCTGCCAGCACCCAGCCCATATAGGGGCCAAGTGATGGCAAACGTGACTAGATTAATTTAGGATATCTGGGCAGGTTGGGCCAAAGGGTCTGTTTCTGTGCTGTGTGATTCTAATTGTCCTCGGTGAAAGCAGAAGTGTGGTTGTGAAGGCTGGACTTTCAGAGCATGTTTTACCCTGACTGGGAAGCAGAAGAGTTTGACTGAAGTGTGTTGGTGTTAATGCCTTGATGTCTCATTTTGCTCCCACCTTCCCGGGGTCGTTAACCATTTTGTGTCTGGTCCTTCCTCAAGAAGCTGCATTGCAGGTTCAACTTAATGGTCACTTTTTTTTTGGTTCCCAAAATCAGACCTGCTCACTCTCAGCAGTATCCCAGTGTTGTGAAAGATAGTAACTTTCAGGTGGAGTTATCCAAAATTCAGAGAGATGTCAGTCTTGATGTTTTGGATTTTTCTGTCCCTGTAAGATCCTGAATCAGCACCTTCAGGGGAATTAGTTAGAGCGGAGTGAGAACAGAGGGGAAGGGAGAGTGGGATGGTGCTTTCAATTTTGTGGAACAGTAAAAGAATATTCCACAGAAAGTAGAATTGCTTGTTCTGAATTTCTACCCTGCACTGATAGTGATGACTTTTATAATCTCTTTTTGCAGAGTATTTGAAAATCTGAAGACTGAAGTTTCAAAATCAACGGATAAAGGGTTTATGCCCGAAACATTGACTCTCCTGTTCCTCGGATGCTGCCTGACCTGCTGTGCTTTTCCAGCGCCAAATTTTTCGACTGACTGTCCAGGGTCAGCAGTCCTCACTTTGATGTCAATGTCTGACAGTCACTCAATCCATCGGGACAGTTTTTGACTGTGATTTCTGTGAGAGGGATCAACGCTTTTTGGTTCCTGTCTGAGTATGTTTTCAGCATTAGTGGGACTGGACGAGAGACCCCACTGTTGCAGCGCACTGTGTGTGGAGCCTGAAAGAGTTATATGGCCTGGGAAGGGGATTTCAAGGCAGAAAGGGGCTCCACATGTGTTTGTGAGCAGCTGAAGCTGTGGCCATGGAGAAACCTGAGGAATCCCGCCGCGTGGAGAAACCGTGGAAGTGTGGTGACTGTGGGAAAGGCTTCCGTGTCCCGTCTACCCTGGAGACTCATCGGTGCAGTCACAGTGGAGAGAAGCCATTCCCCTGCACTGACTGCGGGAAGGCCTTTAGACATTCCTCCCACCTGCTGGCCCACCAGCAGGACCACACGGGGAAAAGACCCTTCAGCTGCCCCGATTGTGGGAAGGCCTTCATGTTTTTCTCCGCCCTGTTGGCCCATCGGCAGATCCACACGGGGGAGAGGCCCTTCAGCTGCCCAGAGTGCGGGAAGGCCTTTACCCAGGCCTCCACCCTGCTGAGGCACCAGCGTGTCCGCACGGGGGCAAGGCCCTTCAGTTGCCCTGAGTGCGGGAAGGCCTTCAGCGATTCCTCCACCCTGCGGAGCCACCAGCATGTCCACACAGGGCAGAGGCCCTTCAGCTGCTCTCAGTGCGGGAAGGCTTTTACCCACGTCTCCTCCCTGCTGACCCACCAGCGTATCCACACGGGGGAGAGGCCATTCACCTGCTCTCAGTGCGGGAAGGGCTTCACCTACTCCTTCAACCTCCAGACCCACCAGCGGGTCCACACCGCTGAGAGGCCCTTCAGCTGCCCAGAGTGCGGGAAGGCCTTTACTCAGGTCTCCACCCTGCTGAGGCACCAGCAGGTCCACACCGGGGAGAGGCCCTTCAGCTGCCCCGAGTGCGGGAAGGCCTTCAGCAATTCCTCCGCCCTGCTTACCCACCAGCATGTCCACACGGGGGAGAGCCCCTTCAGCTGCCCAGAGTGCGGGAAGGCCTTTACCCAGGCCTCCACCCTGCTGAGGCACCAGCGTGTCCACACGGGGGAAAGGCCCTTCAGCTGCCCTGAGTGTAGGAAGGCCTTCAGCGATTCCTCCACCCTGCGGAGTCACCAGCGGGTCCACACCGGGGAGAGGCCGTTCACCTGCTCTCAGTGCGGGAAGGGCTTCATCTGCTCTTCCAACCTGCGGAGACATCGGCATGTCCACACGGGGGAGAAGCCCTTCAGCTGCCCCGAGTGTGGGAAGGCCTTCAGCAATTCCTCCGCCCTGCTGGCCCACCAGCGGGTCCACACTGGGGAGAGGCCGTTCACCTGCTCTCAGTGTGAGAAGGGCTTCACCTGCTCCTCCACCCTGCAGAGCCACCAGCGGATCCACACGGGGGAGAGGCCCTTCAGCTGTGCTCAGTGTGGGAAGGGCTTCACCTGCTCCTCCCATCTGCAGACCCACCAGCGGATCCACACGGGGGAGAGGCCGTTCAGCTGCTCAGAGTGCGGGAAGGCTTTTACCCAGGTCTCCACCCTGCTGAGGCACCAGCGTGTCCACACCAGGGAGATGTCCTTCAGCTGCCCCGGAGGTGGGAAGGCCTTCAGTGATTCCTCCACCCTGCTGACCCACCGGCGGGTCCACACCGGGGAGAGGCCATTCACCTGCTCTCAGTGTGGGAAGGGCTTCAGGTATTCCTCCCACTTGCTGACCCACTGGAGGGTCCACACGGGGGAGAAGCCCTTCAGCTGCCCCGAGTGTGGGAAGGCCTTCAGCACATCTTCCTCCCTGCTGAGGCACCAGCGGATCCACACCGGGGAGAGGCCGTTCATCTGCTCTCAGTGCGGGAAGGGCTTCACTTACTCCTCCCAACTGCGGAGCCACCAGCCAGTTCACGTGCCTTCACAGGGGGATTGAAGGAGTGACGGCCGAGTCCCATTATCGATTGGAATATCAACCCAGTTCCGGAGATTCCCAGGTTTGAATCCCGCCACGACAGATGGCAGAATTGGTATACGGTCAGAAATGTGGAGTTTGGAATCTAACGATGAGACCATTTCAGAGAGGGGGTGGTGCAGGGGAGAAAGCCCCCATCTGATTCCCTCTCTCCCTTGTTAGGGAAGGGAACCGCCATTGTGGGAAAGGATACACTCAGTCGTTCCAGCTGCATCCTTTACCCGGTCTGGCCTACACGTGACTCCAGACCCACAGCAGTCTGGTTGACTCTACACTGCCCTCTCCACACTGGCAAAGGAGCGGGGAGAAACTTACTTGGAGACAGGGTATGGGTTGAAATTGTTGAGTGAGGCAATACTTCCTCCGGGTTACGGCTGTACCAAGGATCCAATTACAAAGGGACAACTTGGTGCTGACCAATAGTAAAGACAGTGAGGAGGGGACAGGGGAGGTGTGGTGTGTGCACTTTCACCTTGAGCTGTTCAAAAAGCAACTACTTTTTCTCTGCCTTTTTGCTGGGGGGATCTGAAACTGTAACAAAGTTGGGTTGCAATAAAGGTTACCTGAACTTACCACCGGGCTCAGACTCTCATTGAAAGCTTTGAGCGCCAAGAGGTTTTTGTTTTAAAGCTACTCATTTCTTTCAGCCTCCTGCACTAAGTTTAGAACATAGAACAATCCAGCGCAGAACAGGCCCTTCGACCCTCGATGTTGCGCCGACCTGTGAACTATTCTCAGCTCGTTCCCCAACACTATCCCAAAATCATCCATGCGCTTATCTAAGGATTGTTTAAATCTCCCTAATGTGGCTGAGTTGACTACCTTAGCAGGTAGGGCATTCCACGCCCTTACCACTCCCTGGATAAAGAACTTGCCTCTGACATCTGTCTTAAATCTATCACTCCTCAATTTGTAGTTATGCCCTCTCGTACAAGCTAACATCATCATCCTGGGAAAACGTCTTTCTCTGTTTAAACTATTTAATCCTCTGATCATCTTGTATGTCTCCATCAAATCCCCCCTTAGCCGCCTTCTTTCCAATGAGAAAAGACCCAAGTCTCTCAGCCTTTCCTCATAAGACCTTCCCTCCAGACCAGGCAACCTCCTGGTAAATCTCCTCTGCACCTTTGCCAATGCTTCCACATCCTTTCTATGATGGGGCAACCAGAACTGGACACAATATTCCAAGTGTGGCCGCACCAGTATTTTGTATAGTTGCAGCATGATATTGTGGTTCCGGAACTCAATCCCTCTCCCAATGAAACCTCACACACCGTATGCCTTCTTAACAGCACTATCCACCTGGGTGGCAACTTTCAGGAATCTCTGTACATGGACTCTGCACATCCACACGACCAAGGATCTTTCCATTGCCCAACTACTCTGCCATCCTGTTATTCTTCCCGAAGTGCATCACCTCACATTTAGCTGCATTGAACTCCATTTGCCACCTCTCAGCCCAATACTGCAGTTTATCCAATTCCCCCTGCAATCTGTAACATTCTTCCAAACTGTCCAGTACTCCACCGACTTTAGTGTTGTCTGCAAATTTACTAATCCATCCACCTATGCCTGCATCTAAGTCAGTTATAAAAATGACAAACAGCAGTGGTCCCAAAACATCCTTGTGGAACACCACTAGTAACTGGACTCCAGACTGAATATTTTCCATCAACCACCACTTGCTGCCTTCTTTCAGTTTCTAATCCAAACTGTTAAATCACCCTCAATTCCATGCCTCTGCATTTTCTCCATCAGTCTACCATGTGGAACCTTATCAAAGGCTTTACTGAAGTCCAAGTATACCACATCAACTGCCCTACCCTCATCTACATGCTTAGTCACCTTCTCAAAAAACTCAGTGAGGTTTGTGAGACACGACCTGCCCTTGACGAAATCATGTTGACCATCTGAAATCAAACTGTTACTTGCTGGATGATTATAAATTTTATCTCTTGTACCATCTTGCTTCATCAATACATAAGCCTCATGGAACAGCATCATAAGACACAGAACTGATGTCAAAAGATCAGTGTCATGCAACTGATAGAATATATTGAACAAACTTAAATAGTCTTCATCTCTTAGAATGGGTGTGGGCTTTGGTTCATTAATATGTAACAATGTTCTTGAAATGACATAAGGTTTTATAAAAAAAGACATCTCCGCTCAGACAATGCATTAAAGGTGTGAGATTTGAGTCTGTCAGTGTTCCAATCTTGAATCAGACTGGTTCTGTTTCCAAAGTCGGAATTTGTAAAATATTACATGCATTGACTGCCTGCAGATTGTGTGCGCTTTTTGAACAAAATTGAATGTATCTGCAAATATAATTCTGCCAATACAATTTCACCCCAAAGAGTAGTGTGTGTGTATGTGCATGTGAGAGTATGTGCATGCTTGGGAAAGTGTGTGTGTGAGATGGAGTATGAGACTGCAAGTGTGTGAGAGTGTGTTGAGGAGTGTGCGCCTCTCTGAGAGGTGTGAGGGAGAGGCTTAATAAACGCAAGGGGTTGTGCAGATAATGGTCGGGCCATGAGTCACTTCTAGAACAGACAGACATGGGGAGGTGGGGGATGGTGGTGTTCAGGTACTGAGTTCAATGGAAGTTGCATCATTGGTAGACAGGGTGGATTAAGAAGGCATTTTGCAACATTGCCTTCATTGTTCACACCATTGAGGATAGGGGTTGGGACATCATGTTGAGGTTGTACAGGATGTTGGTGAGGCCATTTTCAGAGTACTGAGTACAGTTCTGGTGGCCCTGTAATAGGAAGAATACTGTTAGAGAGGGTTTAATAAAGAGTTACCAGGATGTTGTAAGGACTGGAGGGTTGAAGTTATAAGGAGAGGCTGGGACTTTATTCACTGGAGCACAGGAAGTTGGGGGGTGACATTATTGAGATTGATAAAATCATGAGGAGTGGAGGTAAGGTGAATAGAAAATGGCTCTTGCTTAGCGTAGGGGAACTCAAAACTAGGGGGGGCATTTTGTTTAATGTAAGGAGAGAGATTCAAAAGGAACCGGAGGGGCAACATTTTGAAAGAGGCTGATTTGCATGTTGAATGGGAGGGGGGGGGGGTGTGTGTGTGGGGGGGGGGGGGGGGTGACGGGGGAAACGGGAGAAACAGTGGGGCCTGTCCTGTCATAGTGACATTTTACACTCACTTTCCATCTGCTTTTACTGGCGCTTGTGCTGTTTACCCCTCACTGTGTTTTTTATCATTGTGCTGTTTACCCCTCACTGTTTTTTTAATCCTTGTGCTGTTTGCCCTTTGCTGTTACTTGTACAATTGTTGAGGGTAGTGTGTAAAAAGTAGTGAAGGAGATTATGCACCAGCATGTATATGTTCTTAATCATTCAAGGGGCAGGACCTGTTGAGAATGGTTCGTAAAGTATGTGGTGAACTAAGCCTTGTTAACATGGAGATAGTTTGGTATTTGGAAAAATATACTTTTTTATTATTTACAATCATAAAGATGTACAGCACATGAACACACCCATTTGGTCCAACCTGCCCATGTCAACCAGATATCCTAAATTAATCTAGTCCCATTGGTCAGCACTTGGTTCATATCCCTCTAAACCCTTCCTATTCAGATACCCATCCAGATGCCTTTTAAATGCTGTAATTATACGGCCTCCATTACTTCCTCTCGCAGCTCCTTCCATACATGCACCATCCTCTGCATGGAAAAGTTGCCCCTTAGGTACCTTTAATATCTTTCTGCTCTCACCCTAAACCTATGCCGTCTAGTTGTGAACCTCATCCCTACTCTGGGGAAAAGACATCAAAAAAAAAGTTGAGCAGCCAGACAAAAGCGATAAAATGTTGAGCCACATGGGGAAAACGAACTGTGGCTCTACCCTTTATTTCTCCTCTTGGCATTTGAACATTTAACATCTGTCAATAACACCAGCATCGCCACAGAGCACATTGTGTCTGCTCCTCGGTGTGAACAACAGCGCACCTGCTCGCTGGTGTCACCAGTACATTGTCCATGCTCCTCGCTGTCGGCAGAAAAGGAGACATCGCTTATCTCTGTTCCTAAAGGTCTTCCCTTTATTCTTAAAGCTGTGTCCTCTGGTCCTAGTCTCTCCTACCAATGGAAACATCTTCCCAATGTCATTGCACTGTGGGGATGAAGCCCTACCCTGTCCAGTAATTTCTGGTGGGTGAGACGAGGCCTCAAGGTTAGAGGGAGTAGCTTTCAGACAGAGATGAGGAGGAACTGCTTTTCCCAGAGGGTCGTGAATCTATGGAATAGTCTAGATTAGAGTGGTGCTGGAAAAGCACAGCAGGTCAGGCAGCATCCGGAGAGCAGGAAAATCGACGTTTCGGGCAAAAGCCCTTCATCAAAATCTAGGGAATACTCTGGCCAAGGAAGCAATAGAGGCAGCTTCATTAAGTATATTCAAGACACAGTTGGGTGGGATTTGGCCTGGTTGGGGAATTAAGGGGTTCCTTGTGACAGTGCAGGGAAGAGAAGATGAAACGATGGATAGATCAGCCATGATCTTAATGTATGACGGAGCAGGCTCACTTGTAGCAACTGGAGTGAATCCAGAGAGGGAGCAGACTTTGGGACCTCCGGTATGTGTCTTGGTTACCCGGGTGAGGAGAGACAGAAGGACAGGCTGGACTGTTTTCCGTAGCTTGCCAGAGTCTGAGGAGTGACCTTATACACTTTTATATCATCATGAGGGGCATGGATAGGGTAAATAGACGTGGTATTTTCCTTTGGATGGGGCAGTCCAGAACTAGAGGGTAATAAGTTTAGAATCGAGCGTGTGGTGCTGCAGCAAGTCGGGTAGCATCTGAATAGCAGGAAAATTGACGTTTCAGGGAAACTCCCTTCAGGGAAGTGTGTGTGTGTGAGTTTGTGTATAAGATTGTGCGCTGTGAGTGTCTATTTGCATTTGTGTCTGCTTGATAAAGTGAGATTGTAATGGAGTATGAGTCTGTGAGAGGGTGAGAGTTTTGAGGCGGTGGTGTATGTGTATGTCTGAGAGAGAGCGTGTGTGTATGAGAGAGGTATGGATATAAGTGAGGGGTTGCATTTTGCTAAAATAAAGGAGGGCAAGACTTGAACAGGTAATGGTAGGGCCCTGGGTCATGTTGTAGAACAGAGACCTGGGGGTGCTCAGGTTCATTGTTCTTGAAAGTTACATCACTGGTAGAGGGGGGTGAAGAAGGTGTTCAGCACACTTGCCTTCATTGTTCACATGCTGAGTACAGGAGTTGGGACATCATGTTGGAGATGCACACAGAAAGTACATTACTCAGAGGGTGATAGGTGCCTGGAACGCATTGCCAGCAGAGGTAGGGACGGTAGATTCATTCAAGGTGCATCCGAGCAGTAGGACAGTCGAAGTTTCGGGCACAAGCCCTTCATCAGGAATGATGTGTGGATGTTCAGAGGGGCATCAGTGTCCTTCTGTGCCAGTTGTCAGACAGGTGCAGCAGGCAATGAGCAAGGCAAGTGGTGTGTTAGCAAGAGGAGCTGAAAATGTGTTGCAGGAAAAGCGCAGCAGGTCAGGCAGCATCCAAGGAACAGGAAATTCGACGTTTCGGGCAGAAGCCCTTCATCAAGAATTAGTAAGAGGAATTGAGTTCAGAAATGGGGATGTCTTCCTGCAGTTAGGGGGTCATTTGAATAAATTCAAGGCTGAGTTAATCTGATTTTTGAACGAGAAAAAAGTGGATGTTTATGGAGGAAGGCAAGAAAATGGTTTTAAGATCAGTTTAGAACAGTTCCAGAGTCAGACAACACAGAAACAGACCCTTCAGTCCAATTAAACCGTGCTGACTGTGTTCACAAACTAAACTAGTCCCACCTGTGTGTATTTGGCCCATATCCCTCTTAACCTTTCCTATTCACGTACTTATCCAAATGTCTTTTAAACCTTGTTACTGTACCTACATCCACCACCGTGTCTGGACATTGATTCCACACACAAACTACTCTCAAAAAAAAGGCGCTCCTCCAGTCTTTTGAAAATCTTTCTTCACTCACCTTCCTCATTTGCTCCCTAATCTTGAAACCCCCATCCTAGGGAAAGGACACCTGCGGTTCACCTCATCTACCCTCCATGATTTTATGAACCTCCTTTTAAGGTCACATCTCAACCTCATGTGTTCCAGTGAAAAAAGTCCCAGCCTATCCACCCAGCTGTAGGTATATTCATATCCAGTTATGAATTGTTCAATGCTGGTGCTGACTTGAAAGACCGAATGGCCTAGTCTTGCTCCCAACTCTCTCACTCACTCTGTGTCCAGGACAGCAAGAGGCCCTAAGTCAGAGGAGCAGAAATTAGGCCATTCAGTCCATCAGGTCTAATCACCCCATTCAATCGTGGCTGCTAGGTTTCTCAACCCCATTCTCCTTTAACCCTTGATCCCCTTGATACTCAAGAACCTATCTGTCTCAGTTTTAGATATCCCCAGTGACCTGGCCTCCACAGCCTTCTATGGAAATAGATTCCACAGATTCACCGCTCTCTGGCTGAAGAAGTTTCTCCTTTCTAAAAGGACTTCCCTTTACTCTAAGGCTGTGCCTCTCGTCTGAGTCTGTCCTACCAATGGAAACATCTTCGCAACGTCCACTCTGTCTGGGCTGTTCAGGATTATGTAGGTTTCATTTAGACCCACCCCCGCCCCCTCCCGAGTGTGGTCTTATTAATCAGCATGAACCAGATCCTTCAGGATGAGGTGCAGCAGGGATTAGGTTCAGTAAACTGAGACTGAAGGGAGAGTATGTGGGATGGAGATTTTCAGCTTCTAGAGAATGAGAGAGAAAAGTGAGTTTGCTATAAATTAGAATTGATCGGATGGGCCAAAGTGTGGTAGATGGAATTAAATTTTGAGAAATGTGAGTTGTTGCATTTTGGTCAAGCAATCCAGGCTGGACTGACACAGTTAAGGGGAGTGTTGCAAAACAAAGAGACCTTGGAGTGCAGGTTCCGTAGTTCCTTGAAAGTGGAGTCTCAGGTAGACAGGATAGTGAATGAGGCATTTGGTAGGATGGCCTTTATTGGTCAGAGCATCGAGTAGATGAGTTGGGAGCTCATGTTGTGGCTGTCCAGGATGTTGGTTAAGCCAATTTTGGAATACTGCGTTCAGTTCTGGTATCCCTGCTGTAGGAAAGATGTTATGAAACTTTGAAAGGGGTCAGAAAAGATTTGACCTATAGGGAGAGGCTGAATAGGCCAGGGACATTTTCCATGGAGCATCAGAGGCTGAGGGGTAAACTTATAGACCTTTGTAATGGGCATAGGTAGGGGGGGGGGGGAACCCTACCTTTTCCCCAGGGTAGGGGAGTCCAAGAAAACTAGAAGGCATATGTTTGAGGTGAGAGCAGAATGATTTAACAGGGGTCTGAGGGGCAATCTTTTCACACAGAGGGTGGTGCATGTATGGCACGAACTGCCAGAGGAAGTGGTGGAGACTGGCACAATTACAACATTTAAAAGGCATGTGGATGTCGGTCTGTTCTCAGCTCTGCTGGATTTCTGTTGAAGCTTTGACCCCCCCCCACACCCAGAAATAGGGCTCTCCCAAGGATTGGTATGGTGTCCTATTTGAGGAATTCTTTCTGTCTTACATCGAACTGTTAGTATGCAGCTCTGATTTACAACAACATTTACATCAACAGGACTAAAGCATCTGTTATCAAATTGGCATAGAGCTATACAGCACGGACATTGACTTTTTCTCTCTCTCATGCACAGACGCACATAACAAGTCCATGGGGTTAAATTTGTATTTGCAGAATGATATTTGCAGATACATTCTATTTTGCTCAAAAAATACACAATCTGTAAGCAGTCAATCCATGTAATATTTTGTAAATTCCACTTTGGAAGTAGAACCAGTCTGACTCAAGACTGGGACACAGACAGACTCTGACCTCACACCTTTAATGCATTATGTGAACTAAGATGTCACATTTTGCTATAAAACCTCGAGTTATCTTGATATGGCGCCTTGCAGGAAGGTCTGGGATTGACATGTGAATGATAGCTGCAACCCAGTCTAAAAGATGAAAGACTTGACAATCCAGGTTTGTTCAATATATCATTTTGGTGGCAGGACACTATAATGTTTTTCTACAAATTGTGTCTTATGATCTTATTCTCCACAACCACCTGAAGGATCAGCGCTCTGAAAGCGAGTGCTTCCAAATAAACCTGTTGAATACTCAACTGGTGGTGTGATTTTTCACTTTGTCCAGGTTAGGATGGATTGACAGTGCCCAGAGATGTGCAGGTTGGGCGCATTAATCAGGGGGTAAATGTAGAGCAATAGAGGTAGGGGAATAGGTGTGGGTCTGTTACCCTTCAGAGGGTCGGTGTGGATTTATGGGGCTGAGTGGCCTGCTTTCGCCGCTCTGGGGATTCTCTGAAGAGAAGGGATTGGCACAAACCCATTTTTTTTTTTTTGGCTTCCCAAAATCAGACTTCCTCACCTCTCAGCAGTATCCCAATGTTGTGAAAGATATTAACTTTCAGGTGGAGTTATCCAAAATTCAGAGAGATGTCAGTCTTGGCGTTTTTGCCCTTCTGCCCCTGGAAGATCCTGAATCAGCACCTTCAGGGGAATTAGTTAGATCAGAGTGAGAAGAGAGGGGGAGAGAGAGTGGGATGGTGCTTTCAATTTTGTGGAATAACAAAAGAAAATATTCCGCAGAATTCCTTGTTCAGAATTTCTACTCTGCACTGACAGTGATGACTTTTGTAATCTCATTTTACATTTCAGGATCTGAGGATGGAAGTTTCAAAATCAACAGATGAAGGCCTTATGCCCAAAACATCGACTCTCCTGCTCCTCGGATGCTGCCTGACCTGCTGTGCTTTTCCAGCACTGCACTTACTGATTCTGACTCTCCAGCATCTGCAGTCCTTACTTTGACATCCATGTCTGACAGTCATTCAATCCATCGGGACCGCAACAGTTTTCAACTATGATTCTGTGAGAAGGAGCAAAGCTTTTTGGTTCCTGTTTGGGTACGTTTTCAGCATCAGTGGGACTGGATGAGAGACCCTACCATTGCAGTGCACTGAGTGAGGAGCGTGTAACAGCTCTACGGTTTGGAAAGAGGAATTCACGGTGGAGAGAAGCTCCACATGCGTTTGTGTGCGGCTGAAGCTTCGGCCATGGAGAAACCCGAGGAATCCCGCCCCGTGGAGAAACCATGGAAGTGTGGCGACTGTGGGAAAGGCTTGTTTCCCGTCTGCCTTGGAGACTCATTGGCGCAGTCACACTGGGGAGAGGCCGTTCCCCTGCCCTGACTGCGGGAAGGGCTTCAGCGATTCCTCCTACCTCCAGACCCACCAGTGGATCCACACATTGCGGGAAGGCCTTTACCCAGGCCGCCTCCTTGCTGACCTACCAGCGGGATCACGTGGCATTGCAGGGGGATTGAAAGAAAGACGGCCGAGTGCCTTTACCGACTGGACTATCAACCCAGTTCCAGTGACTCCCGAGTTCGATTCCCACTGTGACAGATGATGGAATTGGAATTTGGTCAGAAATCTGGAGTTTAGCATCTAATGGTGAAACCATTGTCAGTGGGGTGGGGGTGGAAGAAAACCCCCATCTGATTCACTCAGTTCTTTTTGAGGGAAGACTTGAGCAGTTATTAGAGCAGTCGTCCCAGCTGCATCCTTTACCAGATCTGGCCTACACATGACTCCAGACCCACAATAGTCTGGTTGACTCTACGCTGCTCATCCAACTTACTTGGATACAGGTTGAAATTGCTGAGTGAGGCAATACTTCCTCCAGGTTAAGGCTTTCTCAAGGATCCAATTACAAAGGGACAACTCAGTGGTGACCAATAATGAAGAAAGTGAGGGGTTGCACTTTGACCTTGAGCTGTTTTTAAAAAATTGCTACATTTTCTACACCTTTCTGCTGGGAGATTCTGAAGCTGTAACAAAGTTGGGTCACAATAAAGATTACCTGAACTTCACACTGAGCTCAGACTCTCAATGAGAGCTTTAAACTGCAACAGGTTTTTGGTTTAAAACTGCTGATTTCTCACAGGCGAAAGTGAGAACTGCAGATGCTGGAGATCAGGGTCAAGATTAGAGTGGTGCTGGCAAAGTACTGCAGGTCAGGCAGCGTCCGAGGAGCAGGAAAATCGACATTTCGGGTTTGCTCCAGACTGCACCCTCCTTACTGTGTCAACCATCTGTGAGTAAGGTACCCTCTTCACAACTCCTTTTCCGTTTTTTTCATTCTGGGTTTCAATTTATGACTTACAGCAACTGAAAGGAAAGAGAATGAATCGATGGAATGGACAGATCAGGAAAAGTTTGTTTATAAACAGTATGTTTCATGTATTGAGTGAATGTAAAGAGGATGTGGTGGATGCATGTTCAGATGCAACATTTAAAAGACATGTGGATAAGTACATGAATAGGGAAGGTGTGGAGGTATATGGGCCAAACACTGGCAAGTGGCACTAGTTTAGTTTGAGAATATAGTCAGCATGGAATAGTTGGACTGAAGGGTCCGTTTCTGTGCTGTCTGACCATAACTGATCTGTCGTGGTCTTAAAACTATTTTCTTGCCTTCCACTTTAAATGTGATTACTGTACCTGCATCCAACACATAAACCACAAAAAAACCCCTCATGCACACAACATGTGCGGCACGGTGGTTAGCACTGCTGCCTCACAGCGCCTGAGACCCGGGTTCAATTCCCAACTTGGGTGACTGACTGTGTGAAGTTTGCACGTTCTCCCTGTGTCTGCGTGGGTTTCCTCTGGGTGCTCCGGTTTCCTCCCACAGTCCAAAGATGTGTGGGTCAGGTGAATTGGCCATGCTAAATTGCCCGTAGTGTTAGGTAAGGGGTAAATGTAGGGGTATGGGTGGGTTGCGCTTCGGCAGGTCGGTGTGGACTTGTTGGGCCGAAGGGCCTGTTTCCACACTAAGTAAGCTATAAAAATCCACACTTTATTGTTCAAAACTCAGATGAACTCAGCCTTGAATAAATTCAATGACCCGCTAACTGCAGGAAGACATCCCCATTTCTAATCTCAGATCAGCCTGCTAATATACCACTTGCCTTGCTGCACCTGTCTGACAACTGGCATTGACTGATGTAGAAGGATGCTGCTAATCAAAGCACTGATCACAGGCTGGTCTGGTTTCAGGACCTGATTACTCTATCCTCTGTTGATCTCCCTGTTCCCACAGACTAAGATGTCGTTCTGTTCTCAGCTCTGCTGGATTTCTGCTAAAGCTTTGACCCTGCCTTTTATAACTTCTGGAACAATAAAATATTCAATCAAGACCCAAGCCACAATCTCCCAACCTCTCAATTATCCTAATACAAGGTGTAGTCATAGCAGGGAATCGAACAAGAAAAATGAAACAAAATCATAAATAAATAGGTGCACGTGCTTAATGTTTGTTCATGAGGAAGTAAACCAGAAATAGGGATCTCCCAGGAATCGTACAGTGCCCTACTTGAGGAATTCTGTCACCCTTACACCTATTAGGATCCAGCTATGAATTACAACAACATTTACACCAACAGAAATAAAGCATCGGTTATCAAATAGAGATAAACAGCGCGGAAATAGACTGTTTCTCTATCTCACGCACACACGAGATAGATCATCCATGGGGGTGGGTTTGTATTTGCAGCATGTTTGCAAATACATTCTACTTTGCAAGGTTTGTAGCTCAGGTTGAGGATTAGGGTGTAGGTTTGCTCACTGAGCTGTAGGTTTGATATCCAGATGTTTCATTACCTGGCTAGGTAACATCATCAGTGGCGACCTCCAAGTGAAGCGAAGCTGTTGTTTCCTGCTTTCGATTTATATGTTTGTCCTGGATAGGGTTCCTGGGGTTTGTGGTGATGTCATTTCCTGTTCATTTTCTGAGGGGTTGATAGATGGTATCTAGATCGATGTGTTTGTTTATGGCGTTGTGGTTGGAGTGCCAGACCTCGAGGAATTCTCTGGCATGTCTTTGCTTAGCCTGTCCCAGGACAGATGTTGTCCCAGTTGAAGTGGTGGTTTTCTTCATCTGTATGTAGGGCTACGAGGGATAGAGGGTCGTGTCTTTTTGTGGCTAGCTGGTGTTCGTGTATCCTGGTGGCTAACTTTCTGTTTGTCTTACGTAGTTTTTGTGGCAGTCCTTGCAAACCCCCGGAGTATGGGTCTGGGTGGTATACGCGTCGGCAGGTCAGTGTGGACTTGTTGGGCCGAAGGGCCTGTTTCCACACTAAGTAATCTAATCTAATCTAAAAAGATTTACAAGGATGTTGCCAAGACTGGAGGATTTGAGCTATAGGGAGAGACAGAACAGGCTGGGGCTGTTTTCCCTGGAGCGTCAGAGGCCGAGGGGTGACCTTATAGAGGTTTATAAAATCATGAGGGGCATGGATAGGATAGATAGACAAAGTCTTTTCCATGGGATGGGAGAGGTTTAGGGTGAGAGGGGAAAGATATGAAAGAGACCTAAGGGGCAACCTTTTCATTTAGAGGGTGGTACGTGTATGGAATGAGCTGCCAGAGGAAGTGGTGGAGGCTGCTACAATTGCAACATTTAAAAGGCAACTGGGGGGATATGGGCCCCGTGCTGGCAGGTGGGACTAGATTGGGTTGGGATATCTGGTCAGCATATATGAGTTGTCCAGGTTCAGGTGGATTGACAGTACTGAAATACCCATAGTGTCCAGGGATGTGCAGGTTAGGTGCATTAGTCAGGGGTAAATGTTGAGCAATAGGGGTAGGGGAATTGCATGGTGAGTTACCCTTTGGAGGATCGGTGTGTAGTCTTTGGGTCGAGTGGCCAGCTTCCACACTGTGGGGAGTCTCTGAAGGGGAAGGGAGTTTTGTAAACTGTGCAGGCAACGCAGGCATCATGTGGGGGCCTGCTGTTGGCCTTGCCCTGCCCCTTGCACCTCCCCCTGTTGTTGAGTTGGCTAAAAAACAACTACTCTTTCTCTGCCCTTTGAATCTGAAGCTGTAACAATGTTGGGCCACAATAAAGGTAACCAGAACGTACTGCTGGGCTCAGGCTCTCATTGAAAGCTCCAAGCAGTTTTTGCTTTAAAGCTGCTCATTTCTTGCAGCCTCCTGCACTAAGTTTCCAATGTCGTGTATCAGATGGAGCAGTGAATGAGTAGCTGGTTTCATTAGAAATTATAAACTTTTCAGGAGTGCAGGCACTGCATCGTTTCATCGGCAGTTTACTGGCAGCACCGGGAGGTATGGGCTGTGCTCATGAGAAAGAAGGTGGGACAAGGTTTAAAAATCACAACACCGGGTTATAGTCCAACAGTTTTATTTGGAAGCACTAGCTTTCGGAGTACTGCTCCTTCAGCGGGTAGCTGTGGAGCAGGATCATAAGACACAGAGTTAAGAGCAAAAGGTCACAGTGTCATGCAACTGATATGATATATCGACAAATGTAGAGTGATGTTAAACATTCAGCACACTTACCTTAATAGTTCACACCATTGAATAAAGGAGTTGGGACATCATGTTGAAGTTGTACAGGATGTTGGTGAAGTCACTTGTAGAGTACTGAGAAGGCTTCTGGTGGCCCTGTAATCAGAAGAATACTATTAGAGGGTTCAGTAAAGATTTACCAGGATGTTGCCAGGACTGGAGGGTTTGAGTTATAAGGAGAAGCTGAGACTCTCTTCACTGGAGCACAGGAGGTTGAGGGGTGACCTCATTGAGATTGATATGATCATGAGGGTTCTAAGTAACATGAACATCAAATAGCGAGGAGCCTGCACGGTTATGTCAAGTGAGTGGGGGAGAAATTGTGGCATTTGGACACTTTAAATCCATCAGAAACAGCATCTCCATAGAGCATACTGTGCATGTCAGGTGAGGTGCCACAAGACTGGAGGTTGGCTAACGTGATGCCACTGTTTAAGGGTGGTAAGGACAAGCCAGGGAACTATAGACCAGTGTGCCTAACATCAGTGGTGGGCACATTGTTGGAGGGAATCCTGAGGGACAGGATTCTACCTTCATCTAGGTGGATGGGCTGGGACTTTTTCACTGGAGCATTGGAAGTGGAGATGTGACCTTATCAACGTTTACAAAATCATGAGGGGAGAGGTGAGGTGAACGAAGGGTGTCCTTCCCCCTTGGGTTGGGGTTTCAAGATTAGGGAGCAAATTTTGACGGTAACAGGAGAAAGAGATTTTAAAAAGACTTGAAGGGCACAATTTTTTTTTTACACAGAGTAGTTCACGTGAGGACTAAATGTCTAGAGGATGTGGTGGATGCAGGTACAGTAACGTCATGAATAGGAAAGGTTTGGAGGGATATGGGCCAAAACACTGCCAGGTGGGACTGGTTTAGTTTGAGAACATAGTCAGCATTGACTAGTTGTACTGAAGGGTCTGTTTCTGTGCTGTCTGACTCTGGAACTGTCTTAAAACTGGATACTGGTCTTACAACCATTTTTTTGCCTTCCCCCACAAGCATCCACATAAAAATCATGCGAACTCAGCCTTGAATATATTCAATGACCCCCTAACTGCTGGAAGACATTCCCACTTCTGAACTTAATTCCTCTTGCTAACACACCACTTGCCTTGCTCATTGCCTGCTGCACCTGTCTGACAACTGGCACAGAAGGACGCTGATGCCCCTCTGAACATCCACGCATCATTCCTGATGAAGAGCTTGTGCCCCAAAATACGACTGTCCTACTGCTCGACCCACTGAGCTTTGCCAGTTGTGATCGTCTCTACATCATGAAGACCAAGCGTAAACTTGGGGAATGGTTTGCCGAGCATCACAGCCGGGTCCACAGAGGCTGAGCGGACTTCCCAGTCTCCATCCATTTTAATGCCCCTTCCCACTCCCCTTCTGACAAATTGGAGGAACAAAACCTCATCTTGTCTGAGCAGTCCACAGCCCGGAGGACTCGACACTGAGTTCTCCAATTTCAAATAATCTCCCATCCCATCCCTCAACTCACTTCCCAGCCCCTTTCACTCTTCCCTGCCAACTAGATTCCTTCCTCCCATTCACCAACCAGGTTATGGGGATAAGGCAGGAACAGGATACTGATTGAGGATGATCAGCCACGCTCATAATGAATGGTGGTGCTGGCTCGAAGGGCAGAAGAGCCGACTCCTGCACCTATTGTCTATTGTACCCTCTACCTGTCTCCACCTATCCTCACTTCATCCCCCTGCCCCCAGCACACCCTTGTTCAACAGCTCTCCCTATACCCACTCCCAATCCTGAACAAGGGTTACACACATACCTCAACTTCTCCACCTCCTGATACTGCCTGGCTTGCTGCGTTCTTCCAGTCTCCTGCCTGTCTATTTTGCAAATTGAGACAAAGGCTTGGACTAACTTTTCCAGAGTCTGTCCCCTCGTGGATTCACTCCCATTCCTTTCAGTTGCTCCAAGTCAACAATTGAACCCCAGAATGAAACGTAAATGGAAAAGGGGGTTAGAAAAGAGAATGCTGTACACACAGATGTTGGACAGAGGAAGGAAGCTGCAGTCTGAGTGAAGCTCAATCTTCATTGAGAGAGAGATGGGGCAGGAGCTTCAGAACCTCATGGCCCAACTTCCGCATTCACCAATAGGGGAGCTCCGAATGGCAGGAGGACAAGTCTCCTTCCGGTCCTCCAGTGATCCTTATTTATCCATCAAAAGTAGATTTTGCCCCTTTTCTGCCGACAGTGAGGAACACGCCCAATGTTTTGATGACATTGGCAAACATGTGCCCTGCTTGTTGACACTGAGGAGTGTACACAATATGCCCTGTAGCAATGCTGGTGTTATTGACAGATTTTGTTTCCAAATGTCTATCGAAGATCAAAAAGGGCAGAGCGATATTTTTTCCCCCATGTGTCTCGATATTTGATTGAGCAGCCAAACAAATGCAAAAGCAATGTTTTTAAGTCTTTTTCTCCGTGTTGGGGTGACCTTCACAACTAGAGGACATAGGTTTAGGGTGAGGCCACAAAGATATAAAAGGTACCTGAAGGACAACGTTTCCATGCAGAGGGTGGTGTGTGTATGGAATGTGCTGCCAGAGGAAGTGGAGGAGGCCGGTATAATTACAGCCTTGAAAAGGTATCTGGATGGATATATGAATAGGAATGGTGTAGAGGGATATAGTGCTGGCAATGGGGACTAGATTAATGTAGGATATCTGGTTGGCGCGGACAGGTTGGACTGAGGGGATCTGTTTCCGTGCTGAAAATCTCTACGACTCTAAATAATAAAAAGTCAACTTTTCCAATGAACATATCCATGTTAACAAGGCTTAGTGCACAACCTGCTTTACTAACCGTTCTCAACAGGTCCTGCCCCTTCAATAACTGAGGAACATATACATGCTGGTGCATAGTATCCTTCACTAGTATTTACACACTACCCTCAGCAATTGCACAAGTAACAGCAAAGGGTAAACAGCACAAGGATTAAAAAACAGTGAGGGGTAAACAGCACAAGCGCCAGTAAAAGCAGATGGAAAGTGAGTGTAAAATGTGACTATGACAGGACAGGCCCCACATTCCTTCCCCTCCGTCCCCCCCACAACCTGCCTCACCTTTCACCTCCCGGGCCCAGTACCTTCCAGGTGGCCCCATAGTTGACACAGGGGCCGCCCCACGACCAGTAGAACTCCACCACCCAGGCGGCCGACCAGTTCCCAAACAGGCCCTTAACCCCATCCGCCTCCAGAATGGTCACCGGCTCCTGCCTGCTGTACAGCCGGCCGGTGTGGCCGTGACACAGCAGCTGCACCAGGAAGGCGGCGGTGACCAGTGACGGGGGTCTGCCCCGGGCCGCACGGCGCCATTTTCCTAACGGCCGCCGCTTCCCCGCTCGAGCGACTTCTCCTCCCAACCGCCTTCACCCCCGCGTGACGTCTGCACGGGGGGATGGGCGGGGCCGGGGGAGCCTCACCGTCACCAAGCAACAGCCACCTCGCGCTCCAACTGCTCATTCACAAAAACAAACTCTCCTGTCTCGCTCTGCAGCTGCAGGGGGGACACTGCCACGTTTCGAGGAGCCCTGTCTACATTGGGAAAGCTCACGGCTCCATTTAAACAGATATTCCGACATCTAATACAACTATGTTAACTTTCAACTACTTTCAGGGAACATGTATTTTGCTCTGAGTAAGTCTATTGAGTTTAACTGCAGCATGGCTGTAGTTTTAAACTTGTTTGCTTTCCTGAACAGCTAGGTTTAAATGTTTTATTCGTTAGAAGAACCAAAATTAGTGATAGTTCACATATCCACCCTGAAATGGGGTGGGTAACTGGATTGAGTGGGTAGGCGCCATACTAAGTTTAACTTTGGGGACAGCCTTTGAGCTGCATATGAACAAACTGCTTACATGTTGCACTTATCGACTGATAAATATCGGCTCTTGTTATCTTAACACTTAGCCTTCTGATTGGACATTGCAAAGGTTCACCTCCCGCCCACACCCCGCCAGCACCCTTCCCAAGGGTCAGACCCTCCCTCTCTCCAGGCACACAGTCTGAATAATTGACGAAGCAAAATTCACTGTCAAATCCCATCAACATGGAAGATCCCAGCCCACCCTACCTCCCACTCTGTACCCAACCCATCCAAAAACCACAAAACATCATCTCATCTTTAAAAAACAAAAGAAAAACTGGACCGCATCAAAACGTTCAACAACGGTCAACGCTATGACTGTTACACAACACTTTACGGAGCTACATTTCAACTCGAGTTTGTTTGCACTCCCTCATGAGAGTTCACATTAAAAGCTCATTGTACCAAATCAACGGCATGCCACAGCTCTCTGGAATTCAGCGGAATTCTTCCTGGTATCCCTCATGTTTTCTGGTTTTTTTGAGAAAGGAGACCCTCCCGTGAGCTTCGCCTTCAGATCTCCTTGGCTCCGCCGAAAGTTTCGGCTGATCAGTTCAAGCACAGGGTCGCAGCCTTTTCTTGCTAAACTCAGCTGGCTTAAACGTTAGCAACGCCTCTGGTTCCCGTTGGGATTTACGCTCCAGAGCGCAGACGTGGCCCGCAGCCTGTAGTCCCACAGTGCCTGCTGACTGCAAACTGCCCTTCTGACAGCAAAAATACAAACACGACGGGGACAGTGTTCATTTCGCTATTCTCAATGTCAACTCTGACCCCACGAAAGGTTCTCTTTTCAGGGGCGGGCATGTCAATTGCCGACTTGGGGTTTGGTGAAATGTCTCAACAAGTGTTTCCGTTTGTCTATATTTACAAGAATTCTAACCCCAACTAGACATTTACATGTAAAATCTAAGAATTATGCAACGTGACACATGAAACCATGATGAGGAGCATCTCCTGTGTCCTCTCTCAGCTCAGAAAAGACTTAAACCCCGCTCCCCCCTGTAACATTCCTCCAGGTGACAAAAGGAACTTAACGCAGGCGGATTATAAGGGGTTGCTCAGTGGTCACAGCGCCAAGGGACCCGGGTTCAATTCCAGCCTCAGGGGCAACTGTCCGTGTGGAGTTTGCACATTTCCAGCCTGCGCCTGCGAGGGTTTTCTCCGGGTGCTCCGGCTTCCTCCCACAATCCAAAGATGCGTAGGTGAGGGTGAATTGGCTATGCTAAATTACCCATAGTACTGTTAGGATGGAATTTGTCCTTGCATGTTCGTTTTAGGAGGAGAGACAACAGACGCTCAATTGTTTGGCACAAGCAGGCTTTATTGCAGAATCGTAGCTGATACAGTGAATCACCATGCATTCACTGGAGAAGGCACGTTCTGCCTTCCCCTCCCAAATCTGCTCCTGATATACTCTTTGCGAAGCAGAGCTTCGCGGAGCTACTAAGCATTGCCCTATTAGGACATTTCGCGTTTGCTCGACGTTTCCGGTTATTGAGCTCATTTGGGCGTTGGCAGCTGAGCTGGCCACGTAAGCAACAGTTTCAATTTCCCAAGCAGCAGCTACAGCTACAGTTTTGATTCCCCAAACAGCAGCTATAGCTCCACCCTCCCTTAACCTATTTTATCCTAACAGTACCCAGGGATATGTAGAATTGGGTAATTTAGCATGGCCAATCTACCCTAACCTACACATCCCTGGACACTATGGGTAAATTAGCATGGCCAATCCACCCTTAGTGTAGGATTGGCCTGGCTAAATTGTCCTATAGTATCCAGGGATGTGCAGGTTTGGGTGGATTGGTCAGGCTAAATTACCCATAGTGTCCAGGGTTGTGTAGGTGAGGGTGAATTGAACATGCTAAATTGTCCTATACTATCCAGGGATGTGCAGGTTTGGGTGAACTGGCCGTGCTAAATTACATAGTGATTGGGGATGTGCAGGTTAGGGGGCATTGGCCATGCTAAATTACCCATAGTGCCCAGGGATGTGTAGGCTAGGTGGGTTAGCCAATGGGAATTGCAGGGTTACAGGCAGAGGTCTGGGTGAGGTGTGGGTTGGATGGGCTGAAGGGCCTGCTCCTACACTGCAGGGGTTCTAAGCGTGAGATGAGGTGCTTGACGGAAATGATGGGGAGGAGGCAGTGAAAACACAACGAGACCGTTTGAAAGTGGGAGCATGACAGGAGGGGGTGGGTAAATGGGATGTGGTGAGGGAGGGGGCTTAGGAGAGAAAGAGACACAGAAAGAGAGGGTCACACACAGATACAACTGGTGAAAGTGGGGAAGATTGTGATAGGTTCAGATAAGGTGGAGGAAGAAAAGCTGTTCCCTATTCACTGATAGTGACAAGGTCAGGGGCGGCCTGAAGGTCAGGGGTTTGAGCAGGAGAGAGAGAGAGGAGGAAAACAGAGGAAAAACAGGTTTACCCAGCAAGCAGCAATACGCTGGAATCCGCTGTCACCTCAGAGAGACAGACAGACGCAGAGAGAGAGACACAGAGAGCCAGAGACAGAGCCAGAGAGACCGAGACGGGGAGGTAATCAGATGAAAGGCCTCCCTGTGCTGTGAGATCCAAAAGGAGCACGCGAGCAGCTGCCCCAGTGTTTCTGGTGGTCTGAGGCATCTCCCCCTCGCCCCATTACCGGTACCGCTCTCCCGTCCCATTGGCACCTTCCCGGTGAACGGCCCACTCTCCCAATACACTCAAGCTGCCCCTTCCCCCCCCCCCCCCCAACCCCGCGGGCTGGAAGAGGACGGAACAGCCCGTTCCGGAGCGGGGCTCGGGAACGCTGCCCATGTCCGCGACGTCCTTTCCGAGAAAGGAAACAAAAAGGACAACAGACAGGGGACCACCCGCATCAACGGGAATGACAACATTTCACCCTCAGACAAGGCTTTGTCAAGAGATGTACAGCACGGAAACAGACCCTTCGGTCTAACCCGTCCGTACCGACCAAATATCCCAACCCAAACTAGTCCCACCTGCCAGCACCCAGCCCATATCCCTCCAAACCCTTCCTATTCATATACCCATCCAAACGCCTCTTAAATGTTGCAATTGTACCAGCCTCCACCACATCCTCTGGCAGCTCATTCCGTACACACACCACCTTCTGTATGAAAACGTTGCCCTGTAGGTCTCTTTTATATCTTCCCCTCTCACCCTAAACCTATGCCCTCTAGTTCTGGATTCCCCAACCCCAGGGAAAAGACTTTGCCTATTTATCCTATCCATGCCCCTCAATTTTGTAAACCTCTATAAGGTCATCCCTCAGCCTCCGACGCTCTCGAAAAACAGCCCCAGCCTGTTCAGCCTCTCCCTGTAGCTCAGATCCTCCAACCCTGGCAACATCCTTGTAAATATTTTCTGAACCATTCCAAGTTTCGCAACAGCGGGGAGACCCAGAAATGGAAAAGACTGAAGGGGGAAGTCAGCGGTAAATCTTTTGAAGAGGTTACAAAGGAGAGACCTCTGTCTGCAGCGGGAATGACCCCCACAGTAGCAGGTCGAGGTGGACGGCATTTAAGGAGAAGCTGGATACAGACGTCAGGGAGAAAGGAACTGAAGGGAATGCTGCTGTAAGGGAAATCAAGTGTGAGCAAGTGAAGGGGAGGTGCGTAGAGGCTCACATGGGTCAGAAATACTGAGAGAGACCAGTTGAGCTGAAGGACCTGACTGGAGACTCAATGGGACACAGAGTGAAATCTTGGATCCACCTGCAAGAGAAGGAGAAACACGTGATTTACCTCCCAGGATTAAGCAAGTCCCGCAGATTCTGCAGATCACTTTATTGGTCACAGCACTGAGTATAGGGGTTGGGGTCTGGACAGGACGTTGGTTAGGCCACTTTTGGAATACACAGGAACCGCGATTATCCAAAGGACACATGCAGGGTGTATTTCAGTCGCTTGACAATTAGATCCCTTACAGTGTGGAAACAGGCCCAACCAGTCCACACTGACCCTCCGAAGAGTAACCCACCCAGACCCATTTCCCTCTGACTAATGTACCTAACACGACGGGCAATTTAGCATGGCCAATTCACCCTGACCTGCACATCTTTGGACTGTGGGACGGAACCGGAGCACTAGGAGGAAACCCACGCAGACGCGGGGAGAATGTGCAAACTCCACACAGTCTGTCGCCTGAGGCAGGAATGAAACCCGGGTCCCTGGTACTGTGAGGTAGCAGCGCTAACCACTGAGCCACCGTGCTGGTTCATCTAATTCTGGATAATCGAAGTTCCTCTGTATTATGTGCACTTCTGGTCTATCGGAAGGATGTTCCCCCGTGTGGACCCGCTGGTGGATCTGGAGGCCGGACGAGTGGGGGAAGCCCTTGCCGCAGACCAGGCAGGTGAAGGCCCCCTCGCCGGTGTGGACCTGCTGGTGCCGCAGCAGGTTGGACGACTGGGTGAAGCCCTTGCCGCAGACGGAGCAGGTGAAGGGCCGCTCCCCGGTGTGGACCCGCTGGTGCCGCAGCAGGGTGGACGAGCGAGTGAAGCCCTTGCCGCACAACGAGCAGGTGAAGGGCCGCTCCCCAGTGTGGACCTGCTGGTGGGTCAGCAGGGTGAACGACTGGGTGAAGCCCTTGCCGCAGACTGAGCAGGTGAAGACCCCCTCGCCGGTGTGGACCTGCTGGTGCTGCAGCAGGTGGGACGACTGGGTGAAGCCCTTGCCGCAGACGGAGCAGGTGAAGGGCCGCTCCCCGGTGTGGACCCGCCAGTGCCTGAGCAGGTGAGACGAGTGAGAGAAGCCCTTGCCGCAGTCGGAGCAGGTGAAGGGCCGCTCCCCGGTGTGGACCCGCCAGTGCTTGAGCAGGTGGGACGAGTGAGAGAAGCCCTTGCCGCACATCGAGCAGGTGAATGGCCTCTCCCCGGTGTGGACCCACTGGTGGGTCAGCAGGTGGGACGAGTGAGAGAAGCCCTTGCCGCAGACGGAGCAGCTGAACGGCCTCTCCTCGGTGTGGACCCATTGGTGCGAGAACAGGTTGGACGACTTGGTGAAGCCCTTGCCACAGACGGAACAGGTGAAGGGCCGCTCCCCGGTGTGGACACGCTGGTGGGACAGCAGGTGGGACGAGTCAGAGAAGACCTTGCTGCAGACGGAGCAGGTGAAGGGCCTCTCCCCGGTGTGGACCCGCTGGTGGGTCAGCAGGTGGGACGACTGGGTGAAGCCCTTGCCGCAGACGGAGCAGGTGAAGGGCCGCTCCCCGGTGTGGACACGGCGGTGGATCTCCAGCACGGAGGGGGAGCGGAATCCTTTCCCGCAATCCCCACACTTCCACGGTTTCTCCATGGTGCGCGGAATGCCTCCTGAGACTTCCTTTCCCCACAGTGGGCAAACTGGCTCAGACACGTGCCCGTGTGGTTCAGGTAAAGATGATACTTTAAGAGCCTACTGAAGCAGACAAAAACGTTCAAAGAATTTTCCCCTTCTGGACTGAAAGAGGGACATCTCTCCTGTCCCACGAATCAAGGGGCTCTGTCAGACCTTCACATGGTACTCAGTTGGGAAGCTCTACCTGCAAAGCTGCTCTTCTCATATCCTGTGAAAAGGGGATTACAAAAGTCATTGCTGCCTGCACACAACAGGAATTCAGAACAGATCATTCTAGTTTCTATAGAACTTCCCTAAAACAATCAAGTTACAATATGCAGATGCCAGTGTTGGGCTGGGGTGTACAAAGGTAAAAAAAATCACATCACCAGGTTGTAGTCCATTAGATTTGTTTAGAAGTTTGAACTTTCAGAGCTCTGCACCTTCATCAGGTAGCTAGTAAAACCTCCAGGCGAAAAAGACAGCAGATGCTGGAGATCAGAGTGGTGCTGGAAAAGCACAGCAGGTCAGGCAGCATCCGAGGAGCAGGGAAAAAAAAAAATCAACGTTTCGGGCAAAAGCCCTTCATCAGGAATGAGGAAAGAATGAGGACACTTTCCTCATTCCTGAAGAAGGGCTTATGCCCGAAACGTCGAATCTCCTGTTCCTTGGATGCTGCCTGACCTGCTGAGCTTTTCCAGCAACACATTTCCAGCTCTGATCTCCAGCATCTGCAGACCTCATTTTCTCCTATAACCTAGAGTTGTGTGATTTTTAACTTTAAAAAGTGTTGCAAATCTCCACCACCCCACACACACACACACACACACACACACACACACACACTTTTCTTCAATTCTCACTCTGCTGTGTCTGATATTACCCATCCCCCAGTATTGTCCAGAAAGGGACTTATTACCTAAAAAAGCTGTAAATCTCCATCCCACACACTCTTTATCTGTACCTAATATCCCACCTCCCTCCCCCATGCTCCAGCAGGGTCAGACTGATGCTCATTGACTGAGCCACACTCACCTCTTCCTGGACACAGCGACCGTCCAGACCAACACAACATCAGCTCCCCATAACCCCCCCCGCAACGGCGCATGTGCAGGAGCATCCGGTCACGTGAATGGAGGGACCGCCGTCATCACAAAGGCCGCGCGTTGATTGGAATGAGCGCCCGCCCGTGCGGCGTTCCAGCCTTTCCCATTGGTCCACCGCGCCGTGCGTCACGCGGCGGCGCTGGTCTTTGTGACGCCCACGTGACCTCTCTCCTCCACCAACCCCAACGCGCCCCTCCCTTCACCGCGACACGGGGAGACAGGACCAATGGGGAGCTTTGGAGGACCGGAAGGAAGGCTGGTCCTCCTACCAATCAGAGCATCCCCTCATTGTCTGAATGCGGAAGTTGGAGCATGAGCTCCTGCTGCTCTCTCTCTCTCTCTGAATGAAGATTGAGTGTTACCCCAGAATGCACCAACCTCTGTGAGTACAGCACCCTCTTCTCACTCCTCCTATTCCATTTCTTTTCTCATTTTGGGATTAAACTGTTGGTTTGTAGGAAGTGAAGTGAAAGGAGGTGAACTCAGGAAAGGTGCATATGCTGGATGCATTGGTCTAGATCGCTGTCTCTGTCTCTCTGTGTCTGTGTCTCTGTGTCTCTCTCGCGTCCTTCATCAGGAATTGCGGAGGGGGGTGAGGGGGGTGGAAAGGGTGCTGAGAGATAAATAGGAAGGTGGGAGTGGGGCTGGGGGTAAGGTAGATGCAGGTTGGGGGGGGTGATGGCGACAGGGTGGAGCAGATTGGTGGGAAGGAAGATGGACAGGTGGGACAGTTCAAGAGGGTGGTGCTGAGTTGGAGGGTTGGAGCTGGGGTGGGAGGGGTGAGGGAATGTGAGGAAACTGGTGAAATCGATGTTGATGCCATGTGGTTGCAGGGTCCTAGGCCACCTGATACCTGGAGGAAGAATGCCTCTGCATTGGGACCCTCCAACCATACAGGATCAATATTGATTTCACCAGTTTCCTCATTCCGACACCCCCCCCCCCCTCCAGCCCAATCCCAGATACAACCCTCGAACTTGGGACTGTTCTTTTGAACTGTCCCACCAGTCCATCTGCCTTCCCATCTATCTGCTCCACCCTCCTGTCTGACCTGTCACCTTCTTCCCCCGCTTTCATCTACCCATAGCATTCTCAGCTCCCTTCCCCCAGTCCCACCTCCCTTCCATTTATCTCTCAGTCCCTTTGGGCCCACCCCACATTCCTAATCAAGGGGTTATGCCCAAAACATCAAACCTCCTGCTCCTCAGATGCTGGCTGACCTGCTGTACTCTTGCAGCACCAGACGTTTTGGTGCTTATTTGTCTGGATGTTCTGATGTGACCCATTCGCAGATGTGAAGTCACATTCGAGAAAAACTCCTTCATGGAATGTGGGCTTTTTTTTTGGCAAGGCCAACAATGTTTTCATCCCTAACTGCCCTTCAGACAAGAGGATTGCCAGACTTTAGGGGGCATTTTAAAAGTCAAGCACGTGAGCCATCATATGCAGGCAGCACCAAGTTAATGCTAGCGGGTTTCCTTCCCTGAAGAGCGTTATTGAATCAAATGGGTTTTCAGAAAAGTTTCATTCTCTCAATGACTGAGACTAGTTTTCAATTCAGATTTTAAAAAAATAAATTTAATTTCCCCAAGGTTTGTTTTTACTGGTATTTGAACCCATGAGCCCAGATTATTTGCCTGGGGCCTCTGGATTGCTGGTCCAGTGTTGTTGTTATAACATCACTGACTCGCCTGGACAGCATTGAGAGTCATACAGATGTATAGCACACAAAGAGACCCTATGTGCAACTGGTGCATGCCGAGCACATAGCCAAAATTGATCTAGTCCAACGTGCCAGCACGTCCCTCCAAACCCTTCCCATTCATATTCCCATCCAGATGCCTTTTAAATGTTGCAATTGTCCCAGCCTCCACCACTTCCTCTGGCAGCTCATTCCATACACGCACCACCCTCTGACTGACAAAGTTGCCCCTTAGGTCCTTTTTATGTCTTTTCCCCTCTCACCTCTAGTTCTGGACTCTCCCACCCCAGGGAAAAGACCTTGTCTATTCACCCTATCCATGCCCCTCATCATTTTATAAACCTCAATAAGGTCACCCCTCAGCCTCCGATGCTCCAGGGAAAACAGCCCCAGCTTATTTAGCCACTCCCTATAGCTCAAACCCTGGCAACATCTTTGTAAACATTTTCTGAACCCTTTCAAGTTTCGTTTAACTGAACAGTAAAAGTCATACTGGACAGGGATATATCAGAGTGTTACTATGCAATATGTATTTATTTACGACTGTATAAATTTGATTTATAATTATTTCTAGTTATATCATAGTGTTGTAGCCATGTTATGTATTCAAAGTTTGGGAGAAGATTTGTAGCTCGGCTGCTCGTTGTTGTGGTTCTGTTTGCCGAGCTGGGAATTTGTGTTGCAGACGTTTCGTCCCCTGTCTAGGTGACATCCTCAGTGCTTGGGAGTCGCCTGTGAAACACTTCTGTGTTGTTTCCTCCGGCATTTATAGTGGTTTGTCTCTGCCGCTTCCAGTTGTCAGTTCCAGCTGTCCGCTGCAGTGGCCGGTATATTGGGTCCAGGTCGATGTGTTTATTGATTGAATCTGTGGGTGAGTGCCATGCCTCTAGGAATTCCCTGGCTGTTCTCTGTTTGGCTTGTCCTGTAATAGTAGTGTTATGGATGCGGATCATTAGCTGTCTTCCTGTTTGTCCTATGTAGTGTTTTGTGCAGTCCTTATTGTGTACAAAATCCCATGCAAGGCCTGCACAAAACACTACATAGGACAAACAGGAAGACAGCTAACGACCTGCATCCATGAACACCAACTAGCCACGAAACAACATGACCAGCTATCCTTGGTAGCCATACACGCAGATGACAAGCAACATGAATTTGACTGGGACAACACTACTATTATAGGATAAGCCAAACCGAGGTCTGGGTGGGATACTCATCACAGGGTCGGTCTGGACTTGTTGGGTCGGTATGGACTTGTTGGGCCGAAGGGCCTGTTTCCACACTGTAGGGGTTCTAATTCTTAACTTTTCTTGGAGCTAAATCTGCCAAATGTCAGGAATCAGAAAAATTGGGAGGGAGCGTATTAGGTACGGCAGTAGGGAGAGTGTGTGGGATGGAGACTCACAGGTTTTGGGTTATGGGCGTGGAATGAATATTCCGTGAAATCGATCTGTTAAACTCTGAGATTCTACGTGATACTGACAGCGATGACTTTCTAATTGACAGGCTTTCACAGGAGGATTTACCTGCATATCTTGAACTAATTGCCTCAGCCAGCTTGACTCATTGGGACTGGAATTTTATCGATCTTTTGAGTGGAGAAGGAGGATTGTCCCGCCTGCTTCCAGAGATCTGACTGGTAAAGCACTGAGATGCCGCTGTTCGAGGGTGGAGGGAGCTTTACCGGAGCGGAGAGTTAGCCAGCCGGCCCCCCGCAGCAGAGTGGGACGTCAGAGGGAGCGTCGAACCTGGAGGGAGCCCGCGCCGTGGGGAAACCGTGGAAGTGTGGGGAATGCGGGAAGGGGTTTCGAGTCCCCTCTGAGCTGGAGATCCACCGGCGCGGTCACACCGGGGAGAGGCCGTTCTCCTGCCCCGAGTCCGGCAAGGCCTTCATTGGGTCCTCCAAGCTGCTGAGGCACCGGCGGGTCCACACCGGGGACAGGCCGTACCCCTGCCCCGGGTGTGGCAAGGCCCTTCACCCAGCTGTCCCACCTGCAGACGCACCGGCGCCTCCACACACCAGGGAGAGGCCTCTCACCTGCCCCGGGGGCGGCAAGGCCTTCAATCGATCGCCGACCCTGCGGACGCACAGGCGCCTTCCCAACGTGATCGCACGGAGTTGAAGTCTGCAGCGAATCCCACCCAGGACTGGGGGGGGATTGTGCCCCGTTCGAAGACAGTGGGTGAAGCGGGAAGGGAGCGAGGCTTCCTTTCTGCCGGACTGGCCGCTCTCGCTCCCTTTGCTTCCCGTGGGACCGATGCTGTTTGAGGCTGGGACTGCACGTTCCCCGGGCCAAAGATCTGCAGGAGCTGAGGAAGTGCACTCCTTTCACACCGGATGGTAAATCATGTTTGTCCCATCTATTTCAGTCTTAAATACCCTCCGTGACCTGGCCTCCCAGCCTCCTGTGGCAGTGAATTCCCCAGATTCCCCACTCTCTGTCTGAAGAGGTTTCTCCTTATCTCCGTTCTAAAAGGGCTAAGGCTGTGCCCTCGGCTCCTGGTCTCTCCTACCAATGGAAACATCTTCCCAATGGCCACAGATAGATCAAAGTCAAATACAATAGCCTCTATTCCATTGAGTGTCCAGCACACTTTATAGCACTTTGTAAAATCAGGAGGGCCATTGATGAGGTGAGTGGCAGGTGTCTTTTCCCGATAGAATAAAGAATATTCCAGCACAGGAACAGGCCCTTCGGCCCTCCAAGCCTACACCGATCCAGATCCTCTATCTAAACCTGCTGCCTATTTTCTCAGGATCTGTATCCCTCTGCTCCCTGCCCTTTCATGTATCTGTTGAGATACATCTTAAATGACGCCATTGTTCCCGTCCCGACCATCTCCGCTGGCAACACATTCCGGGTACCCAGCACCCTCAGCGTAAAGAACTTTCCATACATATCTTAAATCTTTCCCCTCTCACTTTGAACTCATGACCCCAGGTAACTGAGTCCTCCACTCTGGGGAAAAACATTTCTTGCTTTCCACCCTGTCTATACCTCTCATGATTTTGTTGGCCTCAATCTGGTCCCCCCTCAACCTCCGTCTTTCCAATGAAAATAATCCTGATCTATTCAACCTCTCTTCATAGTTAGCATCCTCCATACCAGGTACATCCTGGTGAACCTCCTGTGCACCCTCTCCAAAGCATCCACATCCATTTGGTAATGTGGCGACCAGAACTGTACGTGGTATTCCAAATCTGGCCGAAACAAAGTCTTGTATAACTGTAACATGACCTGCCAACTCTTGTACACAATACTCTGTCCGATGAAGGAAAGTGTGCCATATGCCGCCTTGACCACTCTACTGACCTGCATTGCCATCTTCAGGGAACAATGGGCCTGAACACACAGATCTCTCTCTACATCAGTTTTCCCCAGGACTTTTCCCATATTACCTCACTGCTCGAGTCCTTCATAGTGCATTCCTTCAGCACAGCTGTGATAGCTTCTCTGACCAGTAATACCACTCCTTCACCTCTTTTACCTCCCTCTCTATCCCACCTGAAGCATCGATATCCTGGGATATTTAGTTGCCAATCTTGTTCTTTCCTCAACCAAGTCTCAGTATTAGCAATACCATCATCCTCCCAGGTACGACTCCAAGCCCTAAGTCCATCTGCCTTACCTACTACACTTATTGCATTAAAACAAATGCACCTCAGACCACCTGTCCCTTTGCGTTCATCATCTGTTCCCTGTGACTCTTCCCCTTTGTCACACTGACTTTATTATCTCGCTCCTTTCAGGCTTTAGTTACTACCTCCTTCCTGACCACGAACCTCCTCATTTGTTTCCCATCCCCCGCCACATTAGTTTAAACCCTCCCCAGCAGCGATAGCAAAAGCACCCCCAAGGATATTGGTTCCAGTCTGGCCCGGGTGTAGCTCATCTGATTTGTAATAGTCCCTCCACCCCCAGCACTGGCCCCAATGTCCCAAAAATCTGAACCCATCCCTCCTGGAATTTTATCGGTTCCCATGCGATTCCCCATCATTGTGTTCAAACCTATTGAATTCATTGCCAATCGACTCGATCCCTCCTGATCCATGAATCCTCTCCTCTCAGGAATCAATTTGATGAACATTTGTTATCTTCCGTGTATTGAAGAACTTCTCTTTTCAATCCTCCCACTTCCTCCAAACTAAAGGAGTTGCCATGGGCACCCGCATGGGCCCCAGCTATGCCTGCCTCTTCGTAGGATATGTGGAACAGTCCATCTTCCGCAACTACACTGGCACCACCCCCCACCTTTTCCTCCGCTACATCGATGACTGTATCGACGCTGCCTCGTGCTCCCACGAGGAGGTTGAACAGTTCATCAACTTTACTAACACCTTCCATCCCGACCTCAAATTCACCTGGACTGTCTCAGACTCCTCCCTCCCCTTCCTAGACCTTTCCATCTCTATCTCGGGCGACCGACTCAACACAGACATCTACTATAAACCGACTGACTCCCACAGCTACCTGGACTACACCTCCTCCAACCCTGCCCCCTGTAAAAACTCCATCCCATATTCCCAATTCCTTCGTCTCCGCCGCATCTGCTCCCAGGAGGACCAGTTCCAACACCGCACAGCCCAGATGGCCTCCTTCTTCAAGGACCGTAGATTCCCCCCAGACGTGATTGACGATGCCCTCCACCGCATCTCCTCCACTTCCTGCTCCTCCGCCCTTGAGCCCCGCTCCTCCAACCGCCACCAAAACAGAACCCCACTGGTTCTCACCTACCACCCCACCAACCTCCGCATACAACGTATCATCCGCCGTCATTTCCGCCACCTCCAAACGGACCCCACCACCAGGGATATATTTCCCTCCCCTCCCCTATCAGCGTTCCGCAAGGACCACTCCCTTCGTGACTCCCTCGTCAGGTCCACACCCCCCACCAACCCAACCTCCACCCCGGCACCTTCCTCTGCAACCGCAGGAAATGTAAAACTTGCGCCCACACTTCCACACTCACTTCCCTCCAAGGCCCCAAGGGATCCTTCCATATCCGCCACAAGTTCACCTGTACCTCCACACACATCATCTATTGCATCCGCTGCACCCGATGTGGCCTCCTCTATATTGGGGAGACAGGCCGCTTACTTGCTGAACGCTTCAGAGAACACCTCTGGGACGCCTGGACCAACCAACCCAACCACCCCGTGGCTCAACACTTTAACTCTCCCTCCCACTCCACCGAGGACATGCAGGTCCTTGGACTCCTGCACCGGCAGAACATAAGATGACGGCTGGAGGAAGAGTGCCTCATCTTCCGCCTGGGAACCCTCCAACCACAAGGAATGAACTCCGATTTCTCCAGTTTCCTCATTTTCCCTCCCCCCACCTTGTCTCAGTCGGTTCCCTCAACTCAGCACCGCCCTCCTAACCTGCAATCTCCTTCCTGACCTCTCCGCCCCCACCCCGCTCTGGCCTATCACCCTCACCTTGACCTCCTTCCACCTATCACATCTCCATCGCCCCTCCCCCAAGTCCCTCCTCCCTACCTTTTATCTTAGCCTGCTTGGCAAACTCGCCTCATTCCTGATGAAGGGCTTATGCTCGAAACGTCGAATTTCCTATTCCTTAGATGCTGCCTAACCTGCTGTGCTTTAACCAGCAACACATTTTCAGCAGAGCTCAGAAATACGAAGGGTGCAGTAACAATGTTGGGGCTATACTACAGGCCTCCCAATAGTGAGCGTGAGATAGTGGTACAAATATGTCAACAGATCATGGAAAGATGTAGGATAGGTGGTGGTGAGAGGAGATTTTAATTTTCCCAACATTGACTGGGATTCACTTACTGTTAGAGGAGCAGAATTTGTAAGGAGAATCCAGGAGGGTTTCCAGAGTAGTATGTAAATAGTTCAACTCGGGAAGGGGCCATATTGGACCTGGTGTTGGGGAATGAACCCGGCCAGGTGGGTGAAGTTTCAGGTGGGGATTACGTTGGGGATGGGGATCACAATTCCGTAAGGTTTAGAATACTCATGGACAAAGACGAGAGTGGTCCGAAAGGAAGAGTGCTTATTGGGGAAAGGCCAACTATCCCCAAATTCAGCAGGCGCTGGGGAAGTGTGGATTGGGAGCAGCTTTTTGAAGGAAAATCCATATTCGATATTTGGGAGGCTCTTAAAGAGAATTGATTCGAGTTCAGGAGAGAGATGTCTCTGTGAAAATGAGGGATGGAATTGGCAAGATTAGGGAACCATGGATGACAGGTGAAATTGTGAGACTTGCTGAGAGGAAAAAGGAAGCATACATAAGGTCTAGGCGACTGAAGACAGACAAAGCTTTGGAAGAATAACGGGAAAGTAGGACCAATCTGAAATGAGGAATTAAGAGGGTTAAAAGGGCGATGAGATATCCTTAGCGAGCAAGGTTAAGGACAACCCCAAAGCCCTTTATTCATATAGAAGGAGCAAGAGGGTAACTAGAGAAAGGGTGGGCCCACTCAAGGACGAAGGAGGAGAGATGTGTGTGGAGTCAGAGAAAATGGGCAAGATTCTTAATGAGTACTTTGTGTCAGGATTCATAGAGGAGAGGGACATGGTGGATGTTGACGTTAGGGATAGATCTTTGAATACTCTAGGGCAAGTCGGCATAAGGAGGAGGAAGTGACGTGTATTCTGAAAAGGCATTAAGGTGGTCAAAGTCCCCAGGTCCTGATGGGATCTATCCCAGGTTACTGAGGGAAGCAAGAGAGGAAATAGCTTGGGCCTTAACAGATATCTTTGCAGCTTCCTTGAACACAGGTGAGGTCCCAGAGGACTGGAGAATTGATAATGTTTTCCCCTTGTTTCAGAAGGGTCGCAGGGATAATCCAGGTAATTACAGACCTGTGAGCTGGATGTCAGTGGTAGGGAAGCTGCTGGAGAAGATACTGAGGGATAAGATCTATTTACATTTGGAAGAAAATGAGCTTATGAGTGATAGGCAGCATGGTTTTGTTCAGGGAAGGTCATGTCTTAGCAACTCAATAGAATTCTACGAGGAAATGACACAATTGATTGATGAGGGAAGGGCTGCAGATGTCATAGACATGGACTTTACTTGGGCATTTGACAAGGTTCCCCATGGTAGGCTGATGGAAAAGGTGAAATCACATGGGGTCCAGGGTATTCTAGCCAGATGGATAGAGAACTGGTTGGGAAACAGGAGACAGGGAGTAGTATTGGAAGGGAGTTTCTCAAAACTGAGACGGTGACCAGTGGTGTTCCACAGGGCTCCGTGCTGGGAGCACTGTTGTTTGTGATATATCTAAATGATTTGGAGGAAGGTGTAGGTTGCCTCATTAGCAAGTTTGCAGTTGACACTAAGACTGGTGGAGTAGCAGATAGTGAAGAGGACTGTCAGAGAATACAGCAGAATAGAGAATAGACTGGAGAGTTGGGCAGAGAAATGGCAGATGGAGTTCAATCCAGACAAATGTGAGGTGATGCATTTTGGAAGATCCAATTCTAGAGCGAACTATACAGTAAATGGAAAAGTCCTGGGGAAAACTGATGTAGAGAGAGATCTGGGTGTTCAGGCCCATTGTTCCCTGAAGATGGCAATGCAGGTCAGTAGAGTGGTCAAGGCGGCATATGGCACACTTTCCTTCATCGGACAGAGTATTGAGTACAAGAGTTGGCAGGTCATGTTACAGTTATACAAGACTTTGTTTTGGCCAGATTTGGAATACCATGTACAGTTCTGGTCGCCACATTACCAAATGGATGTGGATGCTTTGGAGAGGGTGCACAGGAGGTACACCAGGATGTTACCTGGTATGGAGGATGCTAACTATGAAGAGAGGTTGAATAGATCAGGATTATTTTCATTGGAAAGACGGAGGTTGAGGTGGGACCTGATTGAGGCCAACAAAATCATGAGAGGTATAGACAGGGTGGATAGCAAGAAATGTTTTTCCCCAGAGTGGAGGACTCAGTTACCTGGGGTCATGAGTTCAAAGTGAGAGGGGAAAGATTTAAGATATGTATGGAAAGTTCTTTATGCAGAGGGTGCTGGGTACCTGGAATGTGTTGCCAGCGGAGATGGTAGGGACGGGAACAATGGCATCATTTAAGATGTATCTCAACAGATACATGAAAGGGCAGGGAGCAGAGGGATACAGATCCTGAGAAAATAGGCAGCAGGTTTAGATAGAGGATCTGGATCGGTGTAGGCTTGGAGGGCCGAAGGGCCTGTTCCTGTGCTGGAATATTCTTTATTCTATCGGGAAAAGACACCTGCCACTCACCTCATCAATGGCCCTCCTGATTTTACAAAGTGTTATAAAGTGTGCTGGACACTCAATGGAATAGAGGCTATTGTATTTGACTTTGATCTATCTGTGGCCATTGGGAAGATGTTTCCATTGGTAGGAGAGACCAGGAGCCGAGGGCACAGCCTTAGACCTTTTAGAACGGAGATAAGGAGAAACCTCTTCAGACAGAGAGTGGTGAATCTGTGGAATTCACTGCCACAGGAGGCTGGGAGGCCAGGTCACGGAGGGTATTTAAGACTGAAATAGATGGGACAAACATGATTTACCATCCGGTGTGAAAGGAGTGCACTTCCTCAGCTCCTGCAGATCTTTGGCCCGGGGAACGTGCAGTCCCAGCCTCAAACAGCATCGGTCCCACGGGAAGCAAAGGGAGCGAGAGCGGCCAGTCCGGCAGAAAGGAAGCCTCGCTCCCTTCCCGCTTCACCCACTGTCTTCGAACGGGGCACAATCCCCCCACGGGCACGATCCCCCCCCAGTCCTGGGTGGGATTCGCTGCAGACTTCAACTCCGTGCGATCACGTTGGGAAGGCGCCTGTGCGTCCGCAGGGTCGGCGATCGATTGAAGGCCTTGCCGCCCCCGGGGCAGGTGAGAGGCCTCTCCCTGGTGTGTGGAGGCGCCGGTGCGTCTGCAGGTGGGACAGCTGGGTGAAGGGCCTTGCCACACCCGGGGCAGGGGTACGGCCTGTCCCCGGTGTGGACCCGCCGGTGCCTCAGCAGCTTGGAGGACCCAATGAAGGCCTTGCCGGACTCGGGGCAGGAGAACGGCCTCTCCCCGGTGTGACCGCGCCGGTGGATCTCCAGCTCAGAGGGGACTCGAAACCCCTTCCCGCATTCCCCACACTTCCACGGTTTCCCCACGGCGCGGGCTCCCTCCAGGTTCGACGCTCCCTCTGACGTCCCACTCTGCTGCGGGTGGCCGGCTGGCTAACTCTCCGCTCCGGTAAAGCTCCCTCCACCCTCGAACAGCGGCATCTCAGTGCTTTACCAGTCAGATCTCTGGAAGCAGGCGGGACAATCCTCCTTCTCCACTCAAAAGATCAATAAAATTCCAGTCCCAATGAGTCAAGCTGGCTGAGGCAATTAGTTCAAGATATGCAGGTAAATCCTCCTGTGAAAGCCTGTCAATTAGAAAGTCATCGCTGTCAGTATCACGTAGAATCTCAGAGTTTAACAGATCGATTTCACGGAATATTCATTCCACGCCCATAACCCAAAACCTGAGAGTCTCCATCCCACACACTCTCCCTACTGCCGTACCTAATACGCTCCCTCCCAATTTTTCTGATTCCTGACATTTGGCAGATCTAGCTCCAAGAAAAGTTAAGAATTAGAACCCCTACAGTGTGGAAACAGGCCCTTCGGCCCAACAAGTCCATACCGACCCAACAAGTCCAGACCGACCCTGTGATGAGTATCCCACCCAGACCCATTCCCCTATATTTACCCCTGACACGTGCACCTAAGCTACACATCCCTGAACACTCTGGGCAATTTAGCACGGCAACCCACCCTCACCTGCACAAGGTTGGACTGTGAGAGGAAACCGGAGCACTCGGGGGAAACCCACACGGAGAGTCGCCCGAGGCTGGAATTGAACCCAGGTCCCTGGCACTATGAGGCATCGGTGCTACCTACTGAGCCACCATGCCACCCTCATGCAGTTTGCTAACCTAGTTATCTGCCCCCCCACTCTCTTTCTACCATATTGACAGACCAAGATGGGGGGGGGGGGGGGGAAGAGAATCAGAGCAAGAACTTTGCTTTGGTAACAAGACCTAGAACATGCTCGCTCTGAGGATGACTGTAGTGGAGTCGCTCAATACCCAAGTGAGACTGGAGGGACCCTATAGAGGAATACACTTACAGGACTCTCTGGATATAGAGAGGAATGAGTCTGACTAGATTCATCTACAGAGTCAGCATTGAGCCCAGTATTCTCCTGTCCTGTAACGAGTATGACTGGAAATACATGACATGCTGTGGTTCTGTTCGCCGAACTGGGAGTTTGTATTGCAGACGCTTCGTCCCCTGTCTAGGTGACATCCTCAGTGCTTGGGAGCCTCCTGTAAAGCGCTTCTGTGATCTTTCCTCCGGCATTTATAGTGGTTTCTCTCTGCCCGCTTCCGGTTGTCAGTTCCAGCTGTCCGCTGCAGTGGTCGGTATATTGGGTCCAGGTCGATGTGCTTATTGATTGAATCTGTGGATGAGTGCCATGCCTCTAGGAATTCCCTGGCTGTTCTCGGTTTGGCTTGTCCTATAATACTAGTGTTGTCCCAGTCGAATTCATGTTGATTGTCATCTGCGTGTATGGCTACCAAGGATAGCTGGTCGTGTCGTTT
Source organism: Hemiscyllium ocellatum (assembly GCF_020745735.1). NCBI lineage: Eukaryota > Metazoa > Chordata > Chondrichthyes > Orectolobiformes > Hemiscylliidae > Hemiscyllium > Hemiscyllium ocellatum. The sequence goes on along the minus strand of NW_026867482.1, from coordinate 41,911 downwards.
CGTGGCTAGTTGATATTCATGGATGCGGATCGTTAGCTGTCTTCCTGTTTGTCCTATGTAGTGTTTTGTGCAGTCCTTGCATGGGATTTTGTACACAATAAGGACTGCACAAAACACTACATAGGACAAACAGAAAGACAGCTAATGATCCGCATCCATAACACTACTATCTTCTCCCAAACTTTGAATACATAACATGGCTACAACACTCTATGATATAACTAGAAATAAATTATAAATCAAATTTATACAACCATAAATAAATACATATTGCAGAGTAACACGAGATATATCCAAGTCCAGTATGATTTTTACTGTACAGTTAAACAAAACTTGAAAGGGTTCAGAAAATGTTTACAAAGATGTTGCCAGGGTTTGAGCTATAGGGAGTGGCTAAATAAGCTGGGTCTGTTTTCCCTGGAGTATCGGAGGCTGAGGGGTGACCTTATTGAGGTTTATAAAATGATGAGGGGCATGGATAGGGTGAATAGACAAGGTCTTTTCCCTGGGGTGGGAGAGTCCAGAACTAGAGGTGAGAGGGGAAAAGACATAAAAAGGACCCAAGGGGCAACTTTGTCAGTCAGAGGGTGGTGCGTGTATGGAATGAGCTGCCAGAGGAAGTGGTGGAGGCTGGGACAATTGCAACATTTGAAAGGCATCTGGATGGGAATATGAATGGGAAGGGTTTGGAGGGACGTGCTGGCACGTCGGACTAGATCAATTTTGGCTATGTGCTCGGCCTGCACCAGTTGCACATAGGGTCTCTTCGTGTGCTATACATCTGTATGACTCTCAATGCTGTCCAGGCAAGTCAGTGATGCTATAACAACAACACTGGACCAGCAATCCAGAGGCCCCAGGCAAATAATCTGGGCTCATGGGTTCAAATACCAGTAAAAACAAACATTGGGGAAATTAAATTTAAATTTTTTTAAAAATCTGAATTGAAAACTAGTCTCAGTATTTGAGAGAATGAAACTTTTCTGAAAACCCATTTGATTCAATAACGCTCTTCAGGGAAGGAAATCCGTCAGCGTTAACTTGGTGCTGCCTGCATATGACGGCTCACGTGCTTGACTTTTAAAATGCCCCCTAAAGTCTGGCAATCCTCTTGTCTGAAGGGCAGTTAGTGACAAAAACATTGTTGGCCTTGCCAAAAAAAAAGCCCACATTCCATGAAGGAGTTTTTCTCGAATGTGACTTCACATCTGCGAATGGGTCACATCAGAACATCCAGACAAATAAGCACCAAAATGTCTGGTGCTGCAAGAGTACAGCAGGTCAGCCAGCATCTGAGGAGCAGGAGGTTTGACGTTTTTGGCATAACCCCTTGATTAGGAATGTGGGGTGGGCCCAAAGGGACTGAGAGATAAATGGGAGGGAGGTGGGACTGGGGGAAGGGAGCTGAGAATGCTATGGGTAGATGAAAGCGGGGGAAGAAGGTGACAGGTCAGAGAGGAGGGTGGAGCAGATAGATGGGAAGGCAGATGGACAGGTGGGACAGTTCAAAAGAGCAGTCCCAAGTTCGAGGGTTGCATCTGGGATTGGGCGGGGGGGGGGGAGAGAATGAGGAAACTGGTGAAATCAATATTGATCCTGTATGGTTGGAGGGTCCCAATGCAGAGGCATTCTTCCTCCAGGTATCAGGTGGCCTAGGACCCTGAAACCACATGGCATCAACATCGATATCATCAGTTTCCTCACATTCCCTCCCCCCTCCCACCCCAGCTCCAACCCTCCAACTCAGCACCACCCTCTTGAACTGTCCCACCTGTCCATCTTCCTTCCCACCAATCTGCTCCACCCTGTTGCCATCACCTCCCCCCCCAACCTGCATCTACCTTACCCCCAGCCCCACTCCCACCTTCCTATTTATCTCTCAGCACCCTTTCCACCCCTCCCCCTCCGCAATTCCTGATGAAGGACACGAGAGAGACAGAGAGAGACAGAGACAGAGACAAACAGACACAGAGAGACAGAGACAGCGATCTAGACCAATGCATCCAGCATATGCACCTTTCCTGAGTTCACCTCCTTTCACTTCACTTCCTACAAACCAACAGTTTAATCCCAAAATGAGAAAAGAAATGGAATAGGAGGGGTGAGAAGAGAGGGTGCTGTACTCACAGAGGTTGGTGCAGTCTGGGGTAACACTCAATCTTCATTCAGAGAGAGCAGCAGGAGCTCATGCTCCAACTTCCGCATTCAGACAATGAGGGGATGCTCTGATTGGTAGGAGGACCAGCCTTCCTTCCGGTCCTCCAAAGCTCCCCATTGGTCATGCCTCCCCGTGTCGAGGTGAAGGGAGGGGCGCGTGGGGGGTGGAGGAGGAGAGAGGTCACGTGGGCGTCACAAAGACCAGCGCCGCCGCACGGACGGGCACTTCGTCCAATGAACGCGCGGCCTTTGTGACGACGGCGGTCCCTCGATTCACGTGACCGGATGCTCCTGCACATGCGCCGTTGCGGGGGGTTGTGGGGAGCTGATGTTGTGTTGGTCTGGAGGGTCGCTGTGTCGCGGAAGAGGTGAGTGTGGCTCAGTCAATGAGCATCAGTCAGACCCTGCTGGAGCATGGAGGGAGGTGGGATATTAGGTACAGCAAGTGTTAAAGAGTGTGTGGGATGGAGTTTTACAGCTTTTTTAGGTAATAAGTCCCTTTCTGGACAATACTGGGGGATGGGTAATATCAGAAACAGCAGAGTGAGAATTGAAGAAAAGTGTGTGTGTCTGTGTGTGTGTGGGGTGGAGATTTGCAACACTTTTTAAAGTTAAAAATCACACAACTCTAGGTTATAGGAGAAAATGAGGTCTGCAGATGCTGGAGATCAGAGCTGGAAATGTGTTGCTGGAAAAGCTCAGCAGGTCAGGCAGCATCCAAGGAACAGGAGATTAGATTACTTACAGTGTGGAAACAGGCCCTTCGGCCCAACAAGTCCACACCGACCCGCCGAAGCGCAACCCACCCATACCCCTTACCTAACACTATGGGCAATTTTGCATGGCCAATTCATCTGACCCGCACATCTTTGGACTGTGGGAGGAAACCGGAGCACCCGGAGGAAACCCACGCAGACACGGGGAGAACGTGCAAACTCCACACAGTCAGTCGCCTGAGGTGGGAATTGAACCCAGGTCCCTGGCGCTGTGAGGCAGCAGTGCTAACCACTGTGCCACCGTGCTGCCCTAACCACTGTGCCACCGTGCCACCCTACCACTGTGCCACCGTGCAAATCACACAACTCTAGGTTATAGGAGAAAATGAGGTCTGCAGATGCTGGAGATCAGAGCTGGAAATGTGTTGCTGGAAAAGCTCAGCAGGTCAGGCAGCATCCAAGGAACAGGAGAATCGAGGTTTCGGGCATGAGCCCATCTTCAGGAATGAGGAAAGTGTCCTCATTCTTTCCTCATTCCTGATGAAGGGCTTTTGCCTGAAATGTCGATTTTTTTTTTTAAATTTTTTTCCCTGCTCCGCGGATGCTGCCTGACCTGCTGTGCTTTTCCAGCACCACACTGATCTCCAGCATCTGCTGTCTTTTTCGCCTGGAGGTTTTACTAGCTACCTGATGAAGGTGCAGAGCTCTGAAAGCTCGAACTTCTAAACAAATCTAATGGACTACAACCTGGTGATGTGTGATTTTTTTTATGTTTGTACACCCCAGCCCAACACTGGCATCTGCATATTGTAACTTGGTTGTTTTGGGGAAGTTCTACAGAAACTAGAATGATCTGTTCTGAATTCCTGTCATGTGCAGGCAGCAATGACTTTTGTAATCCCCTTTTCACAGGATATGAGAAGAGCAGCTTTGCAGGTAGAGCTCCCCAACTGAGTACCATGTGAAGGTCTGACAGAGCCCCTTGATTCGTGGGATAGGAGAGACGTCCCTCTTTCAGTCCAGAAGGGGAAAATTCTTTGAACGTTTTTGTCTGCTTCAGTAGGCTCTTAAAGTATCATCTTTACCTGAACCACAGGGGCACGTGCCTGAGCCAGTTTGCCCACTGTGGGGAAAGGAAGTCTCAGGAGGCATTCTGCGCGCCATGGAGAAACCGTGGAAGTGTGGGGATTGCGGGAAAGGATTCCACTATCCCTCCATGCTGGAGATCCACCACCGTGTCCACACCGGGGAGCGGCCCTTCACCTGCTCCGTCTGCGGCAAGGGCTTCACCCAGTCGCCCCACCTGCTGTCCCACCAGCGGGTCCACACCGGGGAGCGGCCGTTCGCTTGCTCCGAGTGCGGGAAGGACTTCAGCGAATCGTCCAGCCTGCTCAAGCACCAGCGGGTCCACACCGGGGAGCGGCCCTTCACCTGCTCGGTGTGCGGCAAGGGCTTCCCTCACTCGTCCACCCTGCTCAAGCACCGGCAGGTCCACACCGGGGAGCGGCCCTTCACCTGCACCGTCTGCGGCAAGGGCTTCACCCGCTCATCGCACCTGCTGACCCACCAGCGGGTCCACACCGGGGAGAGGCCGTTCAGCTGCTCCGTCTGTGGCAAGAGCTTCTCTCACTCGTCCAGCCTGCTGCGGCACCAGCAGGTCCGCACCGCGGAGCGGTCCTTCACCTGCTCCGTCTGTGGCAAGAGCTTCTCTCACTCGTCCAGCCTGCTGCGGCACCAGCAGGTCCACACCGCGGAGCGTCCTTTACCTGCTCCGTCTGTGGCAAGAGCTTCTCTCACTCATCCACCCTGCTGCGGCACCAGCAGGTGCACACCGGCGAGGGCGCCTTCACCTGCTCCGTCTGTGGCAAGGGCTTCCCCCACTCGTCCGGCCTCCAGATCCACCAGCGGGTCCACACGGGGGAACATCCTTCCGATAGACCAGAAGTGCACATAATACAGAGGAACTTCGATTATCCAGAATTAGATGAACCAGCACGGTGGCTCAGTGGTTAGTGCTGCTACCTCACAGTACCAGGGACCCGGGTTTCATTCCTCCTCAGGCGACAGACTGTGTGGAGTTTGCACATTCTCCCCGCGTCTGCGTGGGTTTCCTCCTAGTGCTCCGGTTCCGTCCCACAGTCCAAAGATGTGCAGGTCAGGGTGAATTGGCCATGCTAAATTGCCTGTAGTGTTAGTTACATTAGTCAGAGGGAAATGGGTCTGGGTGGGTTACTCTTTGGAGGGTCAGTGTGGACTGGTTGGGCCTGTTTCCACACTGGAAGGGATCTAATCGTCAAGCGACTGAAATACACCCTGCATGTGTCCTTTGGATAATCGAGGTTCCTGTGTATTCCAAAAGTGGCCTAACCAACGTCCTGTCCAGACCCCAACCCCTATACTCAGTGCTGTGACCAATAAAGTGATCTGCAGAATCTGCGGGACTTGCTTAATCCTGGAAGGTAAATCACGTGTTTCTCCTTCTGTTGCAGGTGGATCCAAGATTTCACTCTCTGTCCCATTGAGTCTCCAGTCAGGTCCTTCAGCTCAACTGGTCTCTCTCAGTATTTCTGACCCATGTGAGCCTCTACGCACCTCCCCTTCACTTGCTCACACTTGATTTCCCTTACAGCAGCATTCCCTTCAGTTCCTTTCTCCCTGACGTCTGTAACCAGCTTCTCCTTAAATGCCGTCCACCTCGACCTGCTACTGTGGGGGTCACTCCCGCTGCAGACAGAGGTCTCTCCTTTGTAACCTCTTCAAAAGATTTACCGCTGACTTCCCCCTTCAGTCTTTTCCATTTCTGGGTCTCCCCGCTGTTGCGAAACTTGGAAGGGTTCAGAAAAGATTGACAAGGATGTTGCCAGGGTTGGAGGATCTGAGCTACAGGGAGAGGCTGAACAGGCTGGGGCTGTTTCCCCTGGAGCGTCGGAGGCTGAGGGATGACCTTATAGAGGTTTACAAAATTATGAGGGGCATGGATAGGATAAATAGGCAAAGTCTTTTCCCTGGGGTTGGGGAATCCAGAACTAGAGGGCATAGGTTTAGGGTGAGAGGGGAAGATATAAAAGAGACCTACAGGGCAACTTTTTCATACAGAAGGTGGTGTGTGTACGGAATGAGCTGCCAGAGGATGTGGTGGAGGCTGGTACAATTGCAACATTTAAGAGGCATTTGGATGGGTATATGAATAGGAAGGGTTTGGAGGGATATGGGCCGGGTGCTGGCAGGTGGGACTAGTTTGGGTTGGGATATTTGGTCGGTATGGACGGGTTAGACCGAAGGGTCTGTATCCATGCTGTACGTCTCTTGACAAAGCCTTGTCTGAGGGTGAAATGTTGTCATTCCCGTTGACGCGGGTGGTCCCCTGTCTGTCGTCCTTTTTGTTTCCTTTCTCGGAAAGGACGTCGCGGACATGGACAGCGTTCCCGAGCCCCGCTCCGGAACGGGCTGTTCCGTCCTCTTCCAGGCCCCGGGGTGGGGGGAAGGGGCAGCTTGAGTGCAGTGGGAGAGTGGGCCGTTCACCAGGAGGGTGCCAATGGGACGGGAGAGCGGTACCGGTAATGGGGTGAGGGGGAGATGCCTCAGACCGCCAGAAACACTGGGGCAGCTGCTCGCGTGCTCCTTTTGGATCTCACAGCACAGGGAGGCCATTCATCTGATTACCTCTCTGCCTCTGCGTCTGTCTGTCTCTCTGAGGTGACAGCGGATTCCAGCATATTGCTGCTTGCTGGGTAAACCTGTTTTTCCTCTGTTTTCCCCCTCTCTCTCCTGCTCAAACCCCTGACCTTCAGGCCGCCCCTGACCTTGTCACTATCAGTGAATAGGGAACAGCTTTTCTTCCTCCACCTTATCTGAACCTATCACAATCTTCCCCACTTTCACCAGTTGTATCTGTGTGTGACCCTCTCTTTCTGTGTCTCTTTCTCTCCTAAGCCCCCTCCCTCACCACATCCCATTTACCCACCCCCTCCTGTCATGCTCCCACTTTCAAACGGTCTCGTTGTGTTTTCACTGCCTCTTCCCCATCGTTTCCGTCAAGCACCTCATCTCACGCTTAGAACCCCTGCAGTGTAGGAGCAGGCCCTTCAGCCCATCCAACCCACACCAACCCTCCCTCACCCAGACCTCTGCCTGTAACCCTGCAATTCCCATTGGCTAACCCACCTAGCCTACACATCCCTGGGCACTATGGGTAATTTAGCACGGCCAGTCCACCCAAACCTGCACATCCCTGGATACTATAGGACAATTTAGCCTGGCCAATCCTACACTAAGGGTGGATTGGCCATGCTAAATTACCCATAGTACCCAGGGATGTGTAGGTTAGGGTCGATTGGCCATGCTAAATTACCCAATCCTACACATCCCTGGGTACTGTTAGGATAAAATAAGTCAAGGGAGGGTGGAGCTATAGCTGCTGTTTGGGGAATCGAAACTGTTGCTTACGTGGCCAGCTCAGCTGCCAACGCCCAAATGAGCTCAATAACAGGAAACGCCTCGCAAACGCGAAATGTCCTAATAAGACAATGCTTAGTAGCTCCGCGAAGCTCTGCTTAGCAAAGAGTATATCAGGAGCAGATTTGGGAGGGGAAGGCAGAACGTGCCTTCTCCAGTGAATGCATGGTGATTCACTGTATCAACTACGATTCTGCAATAAAGCCTGCTTGTGCCAAACAATTGAGCGTCTGTTGTCTCTCCTCCTAAAACTAACATGCAAGGACAGATTCCGGCCTTACAGTACTATGGGTAATTTAGCATAGCCAATCCACCCTCACGTACACATCCCTAGGTACTATGGGTAATTTAGCCTGACCAATCCACCCTAACCTACACATATCTGAGCACTATGGGTAATTTAGCATAGCCAATCCACCCTCACCTACGCATCTTTGGATTGTGGGAGGAAGCCGGTGCACCCGGAGAAAACCCTCGCAGACGCAGGCTGGAAACGTGCAAACTCCATAGGGACAGTCGCCCCTGAGGCTGGAATTGAACCCGGGTCCCTTGGCGCTGTGACCACTGAGCAACCCCTTATAATCCGCCTGCGTTAAGATCCTTTTGTCACCTGGATGAATGTTACAGGGGGGAGCGGGGTTTAAGTCTTCTCTGAGCTGAGAGAGGACACAGGAGATGCTCCTCATCATGCTTTCATGTGTCACGTTGTATAATTCTTAGATTTTACATGTAAATGTCTAGTTGGGGTTCGAATTCTTGTAAATATAGACAAACCGAAAGACTTGTTGAGACATTTCACCAACCCCCAAGTAGGCAATTGACATGCCCGCCCCTGAAAAGAGAACCTTTCGTGGGGTCAGAGTTGACATTGAGAATAGCGAAATGAACACTGTCCCCGTCGTGTTTGTATTTTTGCTGACAGAAGGGCAGTTTGCAGTCAGCAGGAACTGTGGGACTACAGGCTGCGGGCCAGGTCTGCGCTCGGGAGCGTAAATCCCAACGGGAACCAGAGGCGTTGCTAACGTTTACGCCAGCTGAGCTTAGCAAGAAAAGGCTGCGACCCTGTGCTTGAACTGATCAGCCGAAACTTTGGGCGTAGCCAAGGAGATCTGAAGGCGAAGCTCACGGGAGGGTCTCCTTTCTCAAAAAAACCAGAAAACATGAGGGATACCAGGAAGAATTCCGCTGAATTCCAGAGAGCTGTGGCATGCTGTTGATTTGGTACAATGAGCTTTTAATGTGAACTCTCATGAGGGAGTGCAAACGAACTCAAGTTGAAATGTAGCTCCGTAAAGTGTGTAACAGTCATAGCGTTGACCGTTGTTGAACGTTTTGATGCGGTCCAGTTTTTCTTTTGTATTTTAAAGATGAGATGATGTTTTGTGGTTTTTGGATGGGTTGGGTACAGAGTGGGAGGTAGGGTGGGCTGGGATCTTCCATGTTGATGGGATTTGACAGTGAATTTTGCTTCGTCAATTATTCAGACTGTGTGCCTGGAGAGAGGGAGGGTCTGACCCTTGGGAAGGGTGCTGGCGGGGTGTGGGCGGGAGGTGAACCTTTGCAATGTCCAATCAGAAGGCTAAGTGTTAAGATAACAAGAGCCGATATTTAGCAGTCGATAAGTGCAACATGTAAGCAGTTTGTTCATATGCAGCTCAAAGGCTGTCCCCAAAGTTAAACTTAGCAGGGCGCCTACCCACTCAATCCAGTTACCCACCCCATTTCAGGGTGGATATGTGAACTATCACTAATTTTGGTTCTTCTAATGAATAAAACATTTAAACCTAGCTGTTCAGGAAAGCAAACAAGTTTAAAACTACAGCCATGCTGCAGTTAAACTCAATAGACTTACTCAGAGCAAAATACATGTTCCCTGAACGCAGTTGAAAGTTAACATCGTTGTATTAGATGTCGGAATATCTGTTTAAATGGAGCCGTGAGCTTTCCCAATGTAGACAGGGCTCCTCGAAACGTGGCAGTGTCCCCCCCTGCAGCTGCAGAGCGAGACAGGAGAGTTTGTTTTTGTGAATGAGCAGTTGTAGCGCGAGGTGGCTGTTGCTTGGTGACGGTGAGGCTCCCCCGGCCCCGCCCATCCCCCGTGCAGACGTCACGCGGGGGTGAAGGCGGTTGGGAGGAGAAGTCGCTCGAGCGGGGAAGCGGCGGCCGTTAGGAAAATGGCGCCGTGCGGCCCGGGGCAGACCCCCGTCACTGGTCACCGCCGCCTTCCTGGTGCAGCTGCTGTGTCACGGCCACACCGGCCGGCTGTACAGCAGGCAGGAGCCGGTGACCATTCTGGAGGCGGATGGGATTAAGGACCTGCTTGGGAACTGGTCGGCCGCCTGGGTGGTGGAGTTCTACTGGTCGTGGGGCGGCCCCTGTGTCAACTATGGGGCCACCTGGAAGGTACTGGGCCCGGGAGGTGAAAGGTGAGGCAGGTTGTGGGGGGGACGGAGGGGAAGGAATGTGGGGCCTGTCCTGTCATAGTCACATTTTACACTCACTTTCCATCGGCTTTTACTGGCGCTTGTGCTGTTTACCCCTCACTGTGTTTTTTAATCCTTGTGCTGTTTGCCCTTTGCTGTTACTTGTACAATTGTTGAGGGTAGTGTGTAAATACTAGTGAAGGATACTATGTACCAGCATGTATATGTTCCTCAGTTATTGAAGGGGCAGGACCTGTTGAGAATGGTTAGCAAAGTATGTGGTGCACTAAGCCTTGTTAACTTGGAGATAGTTTGGTATTTGGAAAAATATACTTTTTTATTATTTAGAATCATAAAGATGTACAGCACATGAACACACCCATTTGGTCCAACCTGTCCATGCCAACCAGATAACCTAAATTAATCTAGTCTCATTGGTCAGCACTTGGTTCATATCCCTCTCAACCCTTCCTATTTATATACCCATCCAGATACCTTTTAAATGCTGTAATTATACGACCTCCACTACTTCCTCTCGCAGCTCATTCCATACGTGCACCATCCTCTGCATGGAAAAGTTGCCCCTTAGGTACCTTTAATATCTTTCTGCTCTCACCCTAAACCTATGCCCTCTAGTTGTGAACCTCACCCCTACTCTGGGGAAAAGACATTTAAAAAAAAGTTGAGCAGCCAGACAAAAGCTATAAAATGTTGAGCCACATGGGGAAAAAGAACTGTGGCTCTACCTTTTATTTCTCCTCTTGGCATTTGAACATTTAACATCTGTCAATAACACCAGCATCGCCACAGAGCACATTGTGTCTGCTCCTCGGTGTGAACAACAGCGCACCTGCTCGCTGGTGTCACCAGTACATTGTCCATGCTCCTCGCTGTCGACAGAAAAGGAGACGTCGCTTATCTCTGTTCCTAAAGGTCTTCCCTTTATTCTTAAAGCTGTGTCCTCTGATCCTAGTCTCTCCTACCAATGGAAACTTCTTCCCAATGTCATTGCACTGTGGGGATGAAGCCCTAACCTGTCCAGTAATTTCTGGTGGGTGAGACTAGGCCTCAAGGTTAGAGGGAGTAGCTTTCAAACAGAGATGAGGAGGAACTGCTTTTCCCAGAGGGTCGTGAATCTATGGAATAGTCTAGATTAGAGTGGTGCTGGAAAAGTACAGCAGGTCAGGCAGCATCCGGAGAGCAGGAAAATTGACGTTTCGGGCAAAAGCCCTTCATCAAAATCTCAGGAATCCTTTGGCCAAGGAAGCAATAGAGGCAGCTTCATTAAGTATATTCAAGACACAGTTGGGTGGGATTTGGCCTGGTTGGGGAATTAAGGGGTTCCTTGTGACAGTGCAGGGAAGAGGAGATGAAACGATGGATAGATCAGCCATGATCTTAATGAATAACGGAGCAGGCTCACTTCTAGCAACTGGAGTGAATCCAGGGAGGGCGCAGACTTTGCAACCTCAGGTATGTGTCTTGGTTACCCGGGTGAGGAGAGACAGAAGTTCAAGTTGGGACTGTTTTCCGTAGCTTGCCAGAGTCTGAGGAGTGACCTTATACACTTTTATATCATCATGAGGGGCATGGATAGGGTAAATAGATGTGGTATTTTCCTTTGGATGGGGCAGTCCAGAACTAGAGGGTAATAGGCTTAGGATTGAGTGTGGAGCTGCTGCAAGTCAGGCAGCATCCAAGGAGCAGGAAAATTGACATTTCGGGGAAAGGCCCTTCATCAGGGAAGTGTGTGTGTGAATTTGTGTATAAGACTGTGCGTGGGAGAGTCTGTATTTGCACGAGTGCCTGCTTGATAAAGTGAGATTGTGATGGAGTATGAGCCTACGAGAGGGTGAGTGTTTTGAGGGGGTGGTGTATGTGTATGTCTGAGAGAGAGCGTGTGTGTATGAGAGAGGTATGGATATCAGTGGATCAGCTTTGGCTTGGAGGGCTGAAGAGCCTGTTCCTGGGTTGTAAATTTTTTGTTCTCCATTGAGGTTGTACAGGATGTTGGTGAGGCCATTTATTTTTGGAGTACTGAGTACAGCTCTGGTCGCCCTATAATAGGAAGAATACTATTAGAGCCCGGACCAACGAGGAGCACTGGAACACCGGAAGGAGTCTGGTCCTCCTGCCAGTCAGAGCAGCCCTATTGTCTGAATCCGAGACATCGATTTTCCTGCTCCTTGGATACTGCCTGACCTGCTGTGCTTTTCCAGTGCGGCTTCAATCTTGACCCATGAGCTTCTGAAACTGCTGCTGCTCCTCCCTCTTTGAATGAAGATTGAGATTCATCCAAGACTGTAATTTCCTTCCTCTGTCCAACAGCACTCTCTTCTGTCACTCCCTTTTCTATTTCTTTTATTTTCATGCTGGGATCCAATTGTTGACTTGCAGCAACTGAAAAGAAAGGGAGTGAATCCAGAAAGAGGCCAGACTCTGGAAAAGCTGGTCCAAGTCTGTGCCTCAAACACCTGGCATGTGCAGTACCACAGTGTGAAGTTATAGTCTTTGCTGTGAAAAAAAAAGCAGAAATGAGGTGTATTGTTTAAATGGTGATATATTGGGAAGTGGAGAAAGTGAGGACTGCTAATGCTGGAGATCAGAGTCAAAAGGTGTGGCACTGGAAAAGCACAGCAAGTCAGGCAGCATCCAAGAAGTAGGAAAATTGATGTATTGGGCACAAGCCCATCATCTGGAATGATGTGGCTTAGGGTGAGAGGGGAAAGATATAAAAGAGACCTAAGGGGCAACCTTTTCACGCAGAGGGTGGTACGTGGATGGAATGAGCTGCCAGAGGAAGTGGTGGAGGCTGGTACCCATTATAATATTTAACAAGCATCTGGATGGGTACATGAAGAGGCAGCATTTCGAGGGATATGGGCCAAATGCTGGCAAATGGGAATAGATTGATTTCGGATATATGGTTTGTATGGATGAGTTGGGCAGAAGGGTCGGTTTCTGTGGTGTCTGACTCTCGTTGTCTTCGGTGAAAGCAGAAGAGTGGTTGTGAAGACAGGACTTTCAGAGCAGCTTTCAAAGATGTTTTGCCCTTACTGGGACCGGAAGAAGTTACAATGAAATATTTGGGAGACAGCAAGCAACTAAGTGAGTTCATCTGGGATTTTGGTGGAAACTGGGAATTTGTTGCACTGTGGGGATGAAGGATGTCCATTCTATCTCTCTCGCCACTCCACCCTCTGACCCCTGTCCAGTCCATCACCCCATCCTCTCGCCATTGATTCTGTCTCTCACCCCCACCCGCCCACCGCCCATCTGTTCCCTCCCCCAGCACCTTCTGCTTCTTGTCCTTTCTCTTTCCACCAATTGCCCCTGTCCATTCTCTCTATCTTCCCACATTCTGCAGTCCCCCCTTTCGGTCTCTGCTCACACTCTGGACCGCGTGCTCTGTCCATCACCCACGTCAGCCCCTGTCCATTCCTCCAACCAGCCACAGTATCCCCAATCCATTCCACCCCCCCCCCACATCCACAGTATCCCTGTCCAATCCCCCCCCCTGCCCAGTCCCCCTCGCCATCCACAGCACCGGCTGTCCAACCCACACTGCCACCCATAGCACCCCCTGTCCATTCCCACCCCCATCCATTCAACCCGCCAGCCACAAGTCCCCCATCCATTTCCTCTGCCACCCAGAGCACCCCCTGTCCATTCCCCCTGACAGCCTCAGTGCCCCCTGTCCATTCCCCACTGCACCCCCGTCCATTCCCCCATGGACTATAACCTGGTGTTGCGATTTTTAACCATATTCAGAAACATCTGAAAGCACATACTTTTTTTTTAAAAAAGAGCTGCTGAAATCTTTCTGAAACTTTCATTGAAGTCTACACAGTTAGGCTACAGCTCAGGACAAGTTATAAGGGGTGAATGGCCTATACTTAGTCTCGTGAAATTGGTTCCAACTATGTAGAAATAGAGTTGTAAAGCACGTACACGAAGACTTTCAGTCCAGGCTGACTAGATATCCTAATTTAATCTCGTGACCCATTTGTAAGCATTTGGCCCATATCCTTCTAAACCCTTCCTTTTCATATGCCCATCCAGGTGCCTTTTAAATGCTGTAATTGTACCAGCCTCCACCACTTCCTCCGGCAGCTCATTCCAAACACACACCACCCTCTGTGTGAAAGAGTTGCCCCTTAGCTCCCTCATAAATCTTTTCCCCCCATCCTAAATCTATACCCTCAAGTTCTGGACTCGCTCCCACTACCCTGGGGAAAAGGCATTAAAAAAGTTGAACAGCTAGACAGAATGCAAAAGAAATAAAATCTTAAGCCACAGGAAAAAATGTGATTCTATCCTTTTTTTTTCTGATTTGCATTTGGACGCTTAAAAACGTCAGTCATAACGGCATCTCCACAGAGCATACTGTGCATGCTTCTCGGTGTCAGTAAGGCACAACGCATATTTGCCGGTGTCAGCAAATCACTGCACATGCTTCTCGCTGTCTGCCGAAAAGGCGCGCGACCTACTTTTGACGAACCAATAGAATGCCAAGGAGGACCAGAAGAAGACCGGTCCTCCTGCCAATCAGAGCCCCCCATGTCTGAATGCGAAAGGTGCTCCATGAGTTTCTGAACCTGCTGCTGATTCTCTGCCTCTGAATGAAGATTCACCTTCACGCCGGACTTCAACTTCCCTCCTCTATCCAATTTCTGAGTGCGGCGCTCTCTTTTGCCACTGCCGTTTTCCATTTATTTTTAATGCTGGGCTCATGGGCCGTGGGTTTTACTCCCACAATCCAAAGATGTGCAGGTTGGGTGAATTGCCCAATTGGATGTGTAGGTTAGGTGCATTACTCAGGGGTAAATGTAGAGTAATAGGGGAATGGGTTGCTCTTCGGAGAGTTGGTTGGTCCGAAAGGCCTCTTCCCACACTGCAGGGATTCTATAAATTATTGACTTGTAGCAACTGAAAGGAAAGGGAGTGAATCCAGGCAGGTGTCGGACTCTGGAAAAGTTGGTCCAGATCTGTGTCTCAATTGGCAAAATAAACAGGCAGGAGGCTGGAAGAATATAGCAAGCCAGGCAGCATCAGGAAGTGGAGAAGTCGACGTTTCGGGTGTACCCCTTCAGGACGGGGCGTGGGTGTAGGGGGAGCTGCAGAACAAGGGGATGCTGGGGACAGGATAGTGTAGTGGGGATAGGTGAAGACAGGTAGAGGATAAGACCTGGTTGATCAATGGGAGGAAGGAATCTGGTTGGCAGGGAGGGGGAGGAGCTGGGACAGGAGTTGGGGGATGGGAAGGGAGGTTATTTGAAATTGGAGCACTCATGTCAGAAAGGGATGGTGACTGGAAAGTCCGGTCGGCCGCTACAGACCCGGCTGTGATGCTCAGCGAACCATTTCCCAAGTTTACACTTGGTCTCTCCAATGTGGAGAAGACCACAGTTGGCAAACACGTGGCAAGTGCAGTACCATCATATGAAGTGATAGCCTTTGCTGTGGGAAAAAAAAGCAGAAAGGTGTGTTGTTTAAATGGTGATGTATTGGGATGTGAAGAAAGTGAGAACTGGAGATCAGAGTCGGAAAGTCTGGCAAAGAAAGCACAGCAGGTCAAGCAGCATCCGAGCAGTAGGACAGTCAAAGTTTCAGGTATGAGCCCTTCATCAGGAATGATGCGTGGATGTTCAGAGGGGCATCAGCGTCCTTCTGTGCCAGTTGTCAGACAGGTGCAGCAGGCAATGAGCAAGGCAAATGGTGTATTAGCAAGAGGAATGGAGTTCAGAAATAGGGATGTCATCCTGCAGTTAGGGGGTCATTGAATAAATTCAAGGTTGAGTTAATCTGATTTTTGAACAAGAAAGAAGTGGATGTTTATGGAGGAAGGCAAGAAAATGGTTTTAAGCCCAGTTTAGAACAGTTCCAGAGTCAGTCAACACAGAAACAGACCCTTCAGTCCAACTAAACCGTGCTGACTGTGTTCACAAACTAAACTAGTCCCACCTGTGTGTATTTGGCCCATATCCCTCTGAACCTTTCCTATTCACGTACTTATCCAAATGTCTTTTAAACCTTGTTACTGTACCTACATCCACCACCGTGTCTGGACATTGATTCCACACACAAACTACTCTCAAAAAAAAGGCGCTATTCCAGTCTTTTGAAAATCTTTCTCCACTCACCTTCCTCATTTGCTCCCTAATCTTGAAACCCCCATCCTAGGGAAAGGACACCTGCGGTTCACCTCATCTACCCTCCTCATGATTTTATGAACCTCTTTTAAGGTCACCTGTCAACCTCATGTGTTCCAGTGAAAAAGTCCCTGCCTATTCACCCAGCTGTAGGTATATTCATATCCAGTTATGAATTGTTCAATGCTGGTGCAGACTTGAAAGACCGAATGGCCTGGTCTTGCTCCCAACTCTCTCACTCTGTGTCCAGAAGAGCAAGAGGCCCTAAGTCAGAGGAGCAGAAATTAGGCCATTCAGCCCATCAGATCTAATCACCCCATTCAATTTTGGCTGCTAGATTTCTCAACCCCATTCTCCCCGTAACCCTCGATCCCCTTGATACTCAAGAACCCAACTGTCTCAGTTTTAAATATCCCCAGTGACCTGGCCTCCACAGCCTTCTATGGAAATAGATTCCACAGATTCACCGCTCTCTGGCTGAAGAAGTTTCTCCTTTCTAAAAGGTTTTCCCTTCACTCTAAGGCTGTGCCCTCTGGTCTGAGTCTGTCCTACCAATGGAAACATCTTTGCAATGTCCACTCTGTCCAGGCTGTTCAGGATTATATATGTTTCAATTAGATCCTCCCCCGAGTGTGGCCCTATTAATCAGCATGAACCAGATCCTTCAGGATGAGGTACAGCAGGGATTAGAGTCAGCCAAGTGAGAATGGAGGGAGAGTGTGTGGGATGGAGACTTTCAGCTTCTAGGGAATGAGAGAAAAGTGAGTTTGCTATAAATTAGAATTGATCGGATGGGCCAAAATGTGGTAGATGGAATTTAATTTTGAGAAAAGTGAGTTGTTGCATTTTGGTCAAGCAATCCAGGCAGGACTGACACCGTTAAGGGGAGTGTTGCAAAACAAAGAGACCTTGGAGTGCAGGCTCCATAGTTGCAAATGTGTTGCTGGTCAAAGCACAGCAGGTTAGGCAGCATCTCAGGAATAGAGAATTCGACGTTTCGAGCATAAGCCCTTCATCAGGAATAAGAGAGAGAGAGCCAAGCAGGCTGAGATAAAAGGTAGGGAGGAGGGACTAGGGGGAGGGGCGATGGAGGTGGGATAGGTGGAAGGAGGTCAAGGTGAGGGTGATAGGCCGGAGTGGGGTGGGGGCGGAGAGGTCAGGAAGAGGATTGCAGGTTAGGAGGGCGGTGCTGAGTTGAGGGAACCGACTGAGACAAGGTGGGGGGAGGGGAAATGAGGAAGCTGGAGAAATCTGAATTCATACCTTGTGGTTGGAGGGTTCCCAGGCGGAAGATGAGGCGCTCCTCCTCCAGCCGTCGTGTAGTTGTGTTCTGCCGGTGGAGGAGTCCAAGGACCTGCATGTCCTCGGTGGAGTGGGAGGGGGAGTTAAAGTGTTGAGCCACGGGGTGATTGGGTTGGTTGGTTCGGGCGGCCCAGAGGTGTTCTCTGAAGCGTTCCGCAAGTAAGCGGCCTGTCTCACCAATATAGAGGAGGCCACATCGGGTGCAGCGGATGCAATAGATGATGTGTGTGGAGGTACAGGTGAACTTGTGGCGGATATGGAAGGATCCCTTGGGGCCTTGGAGGGAAGTGAGTGTGTAGGTGTGGGTGCAAGTTTTACATTTCCTGCGGTTGCAGGGGAAGGTGCCGGGGGTGGAGGTTGGGTTGGTGGGGGGTGTGGATCTGACAAGGGAGTCACGAAGGGAGTGGTCCTTGCGGAACGCTGATAGGGGAGGGGAGGGAAATATATCCTTGGTGGTGGGGTCCGTTTGGAGGTGGCGGAAATGGCGGCGGATGATACGTTGTATGCGCAGGTTGGTGGGGTGGTAGGTGAGAACCAGTGGGGTTCTGTCTTGGTGGCGGTTGGAGGAGCGGGGCTCAAGGGCGGAGGAGCGGGAAGTGGAGGAGATGCGGTGGAGGGCATCGTCGATCACGTCTGGGGGAATCTGCGGTCCTTGAAGAAGGAGGCCATCTGGGCTGTGCGGTGTTGGAATTGGTTCTCCTGGGAGCAGATGCGGCGGAGACGAAGGAATTGGGAATATGGGATGGCGTTTTTACAGGGGGCAGGGTGGGAGGAGGTGTAGTCCAGGTAGCTGTGGGAGTCAGTCGGTTTATAATAGATGTCTGTGTTGAGTCGGTCGCCCGAGATAGAAATGGAAAGGTCTAGGAAGGGGAGGGAGGAGTCTGAGACAGTCCAGGTGAATTTCAGGTCGGGATGGAAGGTGTTAGTAAAGTTGATGAACTGTTCAACCTCCTCGTGGGAGCACGAGGCAGCGCCGATACAGTCATCGATGTAGCGGAGGAAAAGGTGGGGGGTGGTGCCAGTGTAGTTGCGGAAGATGGACTGTTCCACATATCCTACGAAGAGGCAGGCATAGCTGGGGCCCATGCGGGTGCCCATGGCAACTCCTTTAGTTTGGAGGAAGTGGGAGGATTGAAAAGAGAAGTTATTCAGGGTGAGGACCAGTTCAGTCAGTCGAAGGAGGGTGTCAGTGGAAGGGTACTGGTTGGTGCGGCGGGAAAGGAAGAAGCGGAGGGCTTTGAGTCCTTCGTGATGGGGGATGGAGGTGTACAGGGACTGGATGTCCATAGTGAAAATAAGGCGTTGGGGACCGGGGAAGCGAAAATCCTGGAGGAGGTGGAGGGCGTGGGTGGTGTCCCGAACGTAGGTGGGGAGTTCTTGGACTAAAGGGGACAGGACCGTGTCGAGGTATTGGGAGATGAGTTCGGTGGGGCAGGAGCAGGCTGAGACAATGGGTCGGCCGGGGCAGGCAGGTTTGTGGATTTTGGGCAGGAGGTAGAAACGGGCGGTGCGGGGTTGTGGGACTATGAGGTTGGAGATCCCCTGAGGTGATGAGGTCCTGGATGGTCTGGGAGATGATGGTTTGGTGGTGGGAGGTGGGGTCGTGGTCAAGGGGGCGATAAGAGGAGGCGTCCGCGAGCTGGCGTTTGGCTTCAGCGGTGTACAGGTCAGTGCGCCAAACTACCACCGCGCCTCCCTTGTCTGCGGGTTTGATGGTGAGGTTGGGATTGGAGTGGAGGGCTGCACGTTCTGAGGGTGAGAGGTTGGAGTGGGTGAGAGGGGTGGACAGGTTGAGTCGGTTGATGTCACGGCGGCAGTTGGCTATAAAGAGGTCGAGGGCGGGTAGGAGGCCAGCACGGGGTGTCCAGGTGGATGGAGTGTGTTGGAGGCGGGAGAAGGGGTCGTCAGAGGGTGGACGGGAGTCTTGGTTGTGAAAGTAGGCACGGAGGCGAAGGCGGCGGAAGAATTGTTCAATATCTCGCCGCGTGTTGAACTCATTAATCCGAGGGCGTAGGGGAATGAAGGTGAGGCCCCTGCTGAGGACTGATCTTTCATCCTCAGAGAGGGGGAGATCTGGAGGGATGGTGAAAATCCGGCAAGGCTGGGAGCTAGGACCTGGAGCTGGGGCTGGAGCTGGAGCTGGGGGCGGGGTTAGGGGCGGAGTTAGACGTGGTGACGTTGCTCGACGTGGGGGCGAGGTCATGCGTCGTGACGGAAATAAGCGTGGGGGCGGGGTTACATGAAGCGACGGGAGACGGCGTGGGGGCGGGGTTATGCGTAGTGACGAAAGACGGCGTGGGGGCGGGGAGACCTGAGGATTTGTGCTCCTGCAGGTGAGTGATGTCAGTGGGGGCGGAAGTGGCTGCGCCGACGGCAACCGGAGGGGCGGAAATGGTTGCGGCGACGGAGGAGTGGTGGTCATTCCCGGTGGCCGCGTGGGTCGCGGGTCCGTCGGCGATCGTGGAAGCGGTTGTGTGTGTGGTGGTCACCGGGGCAGTTGTTGGGGCGGCGATCGCGGGGGCTCCGAGGTCGGTGGGGGCGGAAGTGACGTCACGGTCGGCGGCGGCCTTTGGTGCCGCGGGCGCTGTGGAGGCCACATGTGTAATGGCGTCCGACAGGCCTGTGGAAGATTCTGGAATAGTTGAGGGGCCACGAGTGTGGGGGTAAGTACATGAAACAGTGAACCAGGCATTTGGTAGGATGGCCTTTATTGGTCAGAGCATTAAGTAGATGAGTTGGGAGGTCATGTTGTGGCTGTCCAGGATGTTGGTTAAGCCAATTTTGGAATACTACATTCAGTTCTGATCTCCCTACTGTGGAGTCAGACTGACATTTTCCTTACAGAAAAGCTCTACATTTAAATGACATTTTTGAGAAGGTAATTTATAGATTAGGATGTAGAGGTTAGGGTGGATTGGCTGTGCTAATTATTGACTTCCATCAACCTATTCCATCCGGAGAAATTTCCTCTCTGCAAAGTGTGGTTCACATTGGCAAATTCAATCTTCCTCCGGTCCTCAGGAACACACTATAATGCGTAATGTTCTCAATGTCTATTTAACGTTCAGTGGGGAAACTACTTTCAGTCCAACAGTTAGACAGAATTCCTCCGAAATGTCTTTGGCAAATGCACTGCTCCCACGAGAGCTCGTGGGCCCACAGTTCAAATGCTTTTAACAGCTTTTTTTTTCTAATTTCCCTGCCTTCCCAGGATACAGAATTTCTCCCACCAGAAATTGTTTGCCCTGAAAAAAATCCAGCAAGAACATGATTATGGAGCTCTCAGTAAAAATGCTTCATATGGGTCACCCAAGGTTAGAAATGGAAGAACATCACTGTTCAAAGCTACTGTTCGTTTGCCCTTTCAAAATTCCTTGAATTTAAAGTGTTCCATTATAGCATTTAATTATGATCCATTAAAAGCAGTATCCAGTCTCATCTGCTGAAAATGTGTTGCTGGTTAAAGCGCAGCAGGTCAGGCAGCATCCAAGGAACAGGAAATTCGACGTTTCGGGCACAAGCCCTTCTTCCTGTTCCTTTGATGCTTCCTGACCTTCTGCGCTTTAACCAGCAACACATTTTCAGCTCTGATCTCCAGCATCTGCAGACCTCACTTTTTACTCCTCGTCTCATCTGAGTGAGAAACTGACTCAAAAAGCGAAATAACTTTTCTGTCTGCTCTTTAGATGTGACATCCTCTCCCTCTCTCTGTTGATGCAACAGGGTTACCAGAGCTGGAGTTATCACTCTCGGAATACAATTGCTGATCGACAATTTACTTCAACTGCTTAACATAAGGATTTAAAAGCTGCTAGCCTGATCTCGCACAAAGCACAAAAAACAAACTGTTCACCTGTGCCTGTGCAGAGGAGAAATAGATCACAAAATAAGAACTGTTACCAGTCCCACAACTGTTACCAAAGTCCCAGCCTCTCCTTATAACTCAAACCCTCCAGTCTTGGCAACATCCTGGTAAATCTTTACTGAACCCTCTCGAATAGAATTCTCACATTCTGCACTCCTGAAACATTTACAATTTCTAACGATACTGGCTGCTCATTCACTGATCCAACTGATAAGCGACATTGGAAGCTTAGTGCAGGAGGCTGAAAGAAATGAGTAGCTTTAAAACACAAACCACTCGGAGCTCAAAGCCTTCAATGAGAGTCTGAGCTCAGCGTTAAGTTCACTTCACCTTTATTGTGACCCAACTTTTGTGAAAGCTTCAAATCCCCCTCAGCAAAAAGGCAGAGAAAAAGTAGCTGCTTTTTAAACAGCTCAAGGTCAAGGCACACCCACTCACGCCTATACCCCCACCCAACCTCACTGTCTTTACTATTGGTCAGCACAGAGATGTCCCTTTCTAATTGGATCTTGGTACAGCCGTAACCCGGAGGAAGTATTGCCTCACTCAGCAATTTCAACCCATACCCTGTATAGAGCCATCTGCCGCGGCGGGATTCAAACCCGGGAGCCCCTGGAACTGGGTTGATAGTCCAATCGATAATGGCACTCAGCCGTCGCTCCTTCAATCCCCCTGCGATGGTACATGAACTCGCTGGTGCCTCCGGAGGTGGGAGGAGCGGGTGAAGGCCTTCCCACACTCGGGGCAGGGGAATGGCCTCTCGCCAGTGTGGACCCGCTGGTGGGTCAGCCTGTCGGAAGAATTGCTGAAGGCCTTCCCGCACGTGGGACAGCTGAAGGGTCTTTCCCCTGTGTGGACCCGCCAGTGAGTCAGCAGGGTGGAGGAATTGCTGAAAGTCTTCCCGCACTCAGTGCAGCTGAAGGGCCTCTCCCCAGTGTGGACCCGCTGGTGCCTGAGCAGGGCGGAGGAATTGCTGAAGGCTTTCCTGCACTCGGGGCAGTTGAAGGGTCTCTCCCCTGTGTGGACGCGCTGGTGCCTCAGCAGAGAGGAGGAATTGCTGAAGGCCTTCCTGCACTCTGGGCAGCTGAAGGGCCTCTCCCCCGTGTGGACCCACTGGTGGTTTATCAGTCCAGAGACCTGGGTAAAGGCCTTCCCGCACTCAGGGCAGCTGTACGGCCTCTCCCCAGTGTGGATCCGCTGGTGGGTCAGCAGGGTGGAGGAATGTCTGAAGGCCTTCCCACAGACAGGGCAGGTGAACGGCTTCTGCCTGGTGTGACTACGCTGGTGAATCTCCAGGGAAGATGGGAAAGGGAAGCCTTTCCCGCAGTCACCACACTTCCACGGTTTCTCCAAGAGGTGGGATTCCTCGGGTTTCTCCATGGCCAAAGTTTGGAGCCACTCCCTGCTGTGAATTCCTCTTTCCAGGCCGTATAGCTGTTTTAGGCTCCACACTCAGTGCACTGCAATGGTAGGGTCTGTCATACAGTCCCACTGATGCTGAAAACGTACTGAAACAGGAACCAAAAAGCTTTGCTCCTTCTCACAGAATCATAGTTGAAAACCGTTGCGGTCCCGATGGATTGCGTGACCGTCAGACATTGACGTCAAAGTGAGGACTGCAGATACTGAAGAGTCATTATCGAAAAGTGTGGCGCTGGAAAAGCACAGCAGGTGAGTCAACGTTACGGACTTAAGCCCTTCATCTGTTGATTTTGAAACTTCCGTCCTCGGATTTTCAAATACAGTAGCGCCTCGACTTACGAACTTAATCCAAAAAGTTCGTGAACTGAATCAACTTTTCCCATTGTTTGGGAAGCGTAAGAATGGTTGGACGGCTGTTCACAGCGCACACGCCAAAGACGAACTGAATGAGATCATGCGGGGTCCGAGCGCTTTTGCGTTCAACAAGCGCGTAGCAAAGCAGAATAATGAAACCACGTGGTCGCACATGGGCTTTTTGCGTTTGTACCTTGAATTTTGTACGTACGTTGAAGCAAAGTTTTACGTACAATCCTGTTCGTAAACCGATTTGTACATGAACGTGGTCGTTCGTACGTCGAGGCGCTACTGTGCTCTGTAAAAAAAGATATGACAAAGGTCATCACTGTCGGTGCAGGGTAGAAATTCTGAACAAGCAATTCTATTTTCTGTGCAATATTCTTTTCTTTTGTTATTCCACAAAATTGAAAGCACCATCCCACTCTCTCTCCCCTCTGTCCTCACTCGGCCCTAACTAATTCTCCTGAAGGTGCTGATTCAGGATCTTACAGGGCAGAAAAGCAAAAACAGCAAGACTGCCATCTCTCTGAACTTTGAATACCTCCATCTGAAAAGCTAATATCTTTCACAACACTGGGATACTGCTGAGAGTGAGCAGGTCTGATTTTGGGAAGCAAAAAGAAAGTGTCAATTCAGGGTGAACCTGCCTCGCAGCCTCTTGAGGAAGAACCAGACACAAAGTGGTTAATGTCCCCGGGAAGGTGGGAGCAAAATGAGATGTCAAGGCATTAACATTGACGCCTGAGTCATAGAGATATATAGCACGGAAACAGACCCTTCTGTCCAACACAACTGTACTGACCAGATATCCTAAATTAATCTAGTCCCATTTGCTGGCATGTGTCATCCCCACCCCCTGTCCTGAGACCTTGAGCCTCCAAGCTGACCGTCAAAGGTTTGGTTCGTCCCTCCATTCTTTCCCAGTTGTCTTTGTAGATTTTGAAAACTTTCCCAATTCTCTGAGTATAGGATTTGGGAAGTTATGTTGTAGCTGTACAGGACATTGGTTAGGCCACATTTGGAATATTGTGTGCAATTCTGGTTTCCTTACTATCGGTAAGACGTTATGAAACTTGAAAGGGTTCAGAAAAATTTACAAGGATGTTGCCCGGGATGGAGGATTTGATCTATAGGGAGGCTAGGTCTGTTTTCCCTGGAGCGTTGGAGGCTAAGGCGTAACCTTATAGAGGTTTACAAAATCATGAAGGGCATGGATAAATAGCCGTGGTCTTTTCCCTGCGGTGGGGTGGTCAGGGTCCAGAACCAGAGGGCATAGGTTTAGGGTGAGAGGGGAAAGATACAAAAGAGATCTGAGGGGCAATGTTTTCACACAGAGGGTGGTACATGTTTGGAATGAGCTGCCAGAGGAAGTGGTGGAGGTTAGTACAATTGCAATATTTAAAAAGCATCTGGACTGGTAAATGAATGGGAAGGGTTTCGAGGGATACGGGCCATGTGCTGACTGGTGGGACCAGATTGGGTTGGGATGTCTGGGCGGCATGGATGAGTTGGACCAAAGGGTCTGTTTCCATGCTGTATATCTCTATGACTAGTTGGACTAAAGGCTCTTTCTGTGCTGTATGACTCTGGAACTGTTCTGTACTGGTCTTAAAACCATGTTCTTGCCTTCCCCCACAAACATCCACTTCTTTGTTCAAAAATCAGATAACTCAACCATGAATATATTCAATGACACGCTTAACTGTAGGAAGACACCCCAGTTGTGAATTCAATTCCACATCCAAATACATCTCCATTTAAACAATGCACCTCCTTTCTGTTTTTCTTTGCCACAGCCGAGGCTATAACTTCATATTGTGGTACTGCATTTGCCCTGTGTTTGCCGATTGTGGTCCTCTCTATATCGGGGAGAGCGAGCGTAAACTTGGGGAATGGTTCACTGAGCATCACAGCTGGGTCCACAGAGCCGACCAGACCTCCCAGTCACCATCCATAACAATTCCCCTTTCTGACATGACCATCTTTGGCCTCCTCCATTGCCACAACGAACCTAACTGCAAATTGGAGGGACCACACCTCATCTTCCAGGCAGCCTACAGCCCGAAGGACTCAACGTTGAGTTTTTCAATTTCAAAAAAACCTCTCTCCTTGTTCTCTGCCAGCAACCAGATCGTACCCTCTACCTGTCTTAACCTATCCCCGCTTCACTCCCACCCACTTTATCTGCAGCTTCTCCAGCCAGCCCCAGCCCCGAGGATGGGTTACACCCGAAACGTCGACTTCTCCACTTCCTGCCTATCTATTTTGCAAATTGAGACACAGACCTGGACCAGCATTTCCAGAGTCTGTCCCCTTCCGGATTCACTCTTTTCTTTAAGTTGCTGCAAGTCAACAACGAACCCCAGAATGAAAAAGAAATGGAATGGGAGCAAGAGAGTGCCGTACTCACATATCTGGGACAGAGGAAGGAATTCGCAGTCTGGGTAAAGCTCTATCTTTATTCAGAGAGAGAGAGTATTAGGAGTCACAGCTTGAGAAGCTCATGGTCCGACTTCCGCATTCAGACAATGTGCTGGCTCTGATTGGCAGGAGGACCAGTCTCCTTCCAGTCTTCCAATGTTGCCTATTGGTCAATCAAAAGAAGGTTTCGCGCCTTTTTTGCGTACAGCGATGAGCATGCTCAGTGTTTTGCGGACACTGGTCAGCATGCGCACTGGGTTGCTGACACTGGCAAACATGCGCAGTATGCTCTATGGGGATGTTGGTGTTTCTGACAGATTTTAAGTGTCCAAATGCCAACAGCGGAAAAAAGATAGAGCCACAATTTTTTTTTCCCTGCGGCACGATATTTTATTCCTTTAGCATTTTGTCTGGCTGCTCAACTTTTGTATGTCGTTTCCCCTTGTCGTGGGGGCAAGGCACCGAGACCAGAACTGGAGGGCCGAGGTGTAGGGTGAGAGGGGAAAGATTTCTGAGGGTCCTAAGGGGCAATCCTTTCGCACAGAGGGTGGTATGTATATGGAATGAACTGTCAGATTACGTGGTGGGGGCTGGTACAATTACATTTAAAATGCATCTGGATGGGGATATGAATAGGAAAGATTCAGAGACATAAGGTGCGACATACTGGCATCTGGTCGGCATAGACCGAAGAGTTTGTTTCCGTGCTGTACATCTGTGACTAGCACTCGGAGTATGGCTCCTTCATCAGGTGATTGTGGAGAATAAAATCATAAGGCACAGAATGGATGGAAAAACATTACAGTGCACTGAAATGATATATTGAAAAACCCTGGATTGTTAAGTCCTTCATCTTTTAGTATGGGCTGCTCGTATCATTCATTTCTAAATCACAGAAATTCCTGAAAGACATTTTCTTGGGATAAGTTTCATAAGAAAAGGTGACATCTCAGCACTGAGAATGCATTAAAGGTGTGAAATCAGGGTCTGTCTGTATCACAATCTTGAGTCAGACTGGTTCTATTTCCAAAGTGGAATTTACAAAATATTACATGGATTGAACAGCCTGCAGGTTGTGCATTTTTTGAGAAAAATAGAATGTCTCTGCAAAACTAATTCTGCAAGTACAAATTCACCCCCATGGATGTGTGTGTGTGTGTGTGTGTGTGTGTGTGTGTGTGTGTGAGAATGAAGCAGAGAAAAGTCTATTTCGTGCTGTATATCCCGATGTCTACTTGATAACAGATGCTTTAATTCTGTTGGTGTAAATATTGTTGTAAATCATAGCTGGGTATGAATAGTTAGATGTTAGGGAGAGAGAATGACTCAAGTTGGGCACTGTAAGAATCGTGGGAGAGCCCTAGTACTGGTTTACTTCTTCATGAACAAACATTAAGCACAAGCATTTATTTATTTCTAATTTTGTTCTGTTTTGCTTGTTTGATTTCCGGCTAGGACTACACTCTGTCTGGATGGTTGACAGGCTGGGGGATTGTGGCTTGGGTCTTGATTGACTGAATGTTTTATTGTTCCAGAAGGTGTAGGGGTGGGGGGTCAAAGTTTCAGCAGAAGTCCAGCAGACCAGAACAGAACAATATCTTACTCTGTGGGTACAGGGACATCAGAGGACAGAGAAATCAGGACCTGAAATCTGAGCTGACACCAGACTTCCCTGTGATCAGTGCTTTGATGAGCAGCGTCAACCCTCTACCTTCACCTAGCTTCCCATTTGACTATCACCTCGATATTCAGGATCCAATCCTTGTCATCCTGAAGCCATGCCTCTGTAAGGAGTCTCAGATCATAATTATTCTCTTCAATGTGTGCAGTCAATTTTGTTACAATGCACCACACTTTCAGAAACATCGTTTTTAGTTTCAAGTTTTGTGATCTTCAGATCCAGTTTTGATTGCTGGTACATTTACTCACCTTGTCCCTTTCTATCATTCTCTGATGTTCATTTTCCACATCACTACATTGCTCACTGGCCTTGATTTGGATTGGCCATGCTAAATTGCCCATAGTGCGCAGGGATGTGCAGGTTAGGTTGGTTAGCCATGGGAAAGGCAGGGTTATAGTTTCATAGTAAAAGAAGTAGGAATTGGCCATTTGGCCCATCGAACCTACTCCACCATTCATTATGATCATGGCTGATATATCCATCGTCTGAGATCCTCCTCTCTGCATTGTCCCAACTACCCTTAATTCCCACACCATGCAAATACCCATCCAACTGTGTTTTGAATATACTTAATGAAGATGCCTCTACTTCTTCCTTGGGCAGAGAATTCCATAGATTGACTACTCTCTGGGAAAAGCAGTTCCTCCTCATCTCTGTCCTAAATCTACTCCCATCAACTTGAGGCTTGGTCGAATCCACAAGCAGAAATGACTGGGTTGGGTAGGGTAGGGTAGGGTAGGGTTCATCCCCACAGTGCAATTAATTCCCACTTTCCATCGAATTCCCACTTTCCACCAAACTCCCAGATGTACTCACTCACTCGGTTGCTGTCTCACAAACGAAAGACTTCATTGTAACTTCTTTTGCTCCCAGTAAGGGCACAATATCTTGGAAAGCTGCTCTGAAAGTCCAACCACACTTCTGCATTCACCAAACACAATTCCAGTATTACAGCACAGAAACAGCCCTTCTGCCCCAACTCGTCTGTGCTGGGGGGATATGTTAAGCTAGATATGCTTGCAAGCAGTTACAAGCAGCTGCATCTTGCTTCTGCAAAAATCGCAAGGCAGAATCGTGAGGGTATATTCCAAGAAATAACTAATTAAAGGAGATGGTCGACAGATCGAAGCAGATGTATTAACATGACCGTAGCAATGGTCACGCATATAGGGAGTTAGTATGAACAAGATAACCAAATAAGACCCTGTGTTGCATCAGCAAAAGTAAAAAGACCCAGCTATCGGTTGGGGGGGGGGGGTTGCACGCCACAGACAGATGTGGTAAACCGATCAGATTAGCAGAAGTCAGAGGGGAGTCTGGAACAAACTCAATCTTCATTCAGAGAGAGAGCAGCAACTTCCGAAACTCGTGTTCCAGCTTCTGGATTCAGACAATAGGAAGGCTCTGATTGGCAGGAGGACTAGTCACCTTCCGGTCCTCCAGCGCTCCTGATTGGCCCACCAAAAGAAAGTCGCGAGCCGCGCCTTGCGTGCAGTGAGGAGCATGCGCAATTTCATCCTGACGCCGACGAGCACGCGCAGTATGCTCTCTGGCGAGGAGGTTGTTACCGAAAGAATTGAAGTGTCCAAATGCCAAGAGAAGTAAAAAAGGGGAGATGCATAATTTTTTCCCCCTGTGATATTTACTTTTCCTACAAGTCCCATGACTTTATAAATCGAAATAAGGTCACCCATCAACTTGTGGTCGTCGATAGGGCGACCAGAAATGTACTCAGTACTCTACACGTGGTCTCACCAATATGCTGTTCAACCTCAACGTGATGTCCCACCTCCTGCACTGAACGGTGTGAACAATGAAGGAAAGTGTGCTAAACGCCTCCTTCACCACCCTGTCTACCAATGATGCAACTTTCAAAGAACTATGTCCTCGATTTGGAGATGCCGGTGTTGGACTGGGGTGTACGAAGTTAAAATTCACACCATACCAGGTGATACTCCAACAGGCTCATTTGCAAGCATTAGCTTTTGGAGCGCTGCTCCTTCATCAGGTAGTTGTGTCTTATGATCCTGCTCCACAAACACCCCATGAAGGAGCAGCGCTCCGAAAGCTTGTGCCTCCAAATAAACCAGTTGAACGATAACCTGGTGTTGAGAGATTTTTAGCTTTTATGTACCAGAACCCCTCCACACCGCCTCCCCCCATGAATCTGTTCTGGAACACGATGCAGGGCCCTACCATTAACTGTATAAGTCCTGCCCTTCCTTGTTTTAGCAAAATGCAACCCCTTGCCTTGATCTGTCACTCTCTCAGACATACACACCCTAACACTCACACCATATCACAGGCTTATACTCCATCTCACACACACACTTCATTAGCATATATGCACAAACTCGCATGCGCGCACACAGTCACACATAAGTCAATGGGGTGAATTTGCATTTGCAGAATTATATTAGCAGATATATTCATTTTTGCTCAAAAAGAACACAAACTGCATGTAATATTTTATAAATTCCTACTTTGGTGAATAGAACCAATCTGATTCAAGATTGGGATACAGACTTGAACCTCACACCTTTTATGCAGTATCTGAGCTGAGATATCACCTATTTTTATAAAACCTTAAACCATCTCGAGAAGGTGAATTAAAAGTAATTCTAGGGTTTACATATTAATGAACTGAAACCTGCAACCCATGGTAAAAGATGAAAGACTAATCTGCAATCTAGATTTGTTCAATACCTCATCAGTTGCATGACACCGTCAGCTTTTTCTATAAATTCAGTGTCTTATGATTCTGCTCCACAGCTAGCTGATGAAGGAGCAGCACTCCAAAAGCCAGTGCTTCCAAATAAACCAGAAGGAAGATAACCTGGTGTTGTGTGATTTTTAACTTTATCCACCCCAGTCCAACACCGGCACCTCCACATCGTTTCCAGTGGACACAGTCCACACCTCCCAGTGCTGCCAGGAAACTGTACAATGACAATGGGATGATGTCATCCTAAAAAATTCACAATTTCTAACAATACTGGCTACTCATTCACTGCTGCAACCGATACACAACATTGGAAACATAGTACAGGAGGCTGTCAAAAATTAGCACAACAGGTCAGGCAGCAACCGAGGAGCAGGAAAATCAACATTGCCCGAAAAATGTTGATTTTCCTGCTCCTTGGATGCTGCCTGACCTGCTGTGCATTGCCAGCACCACTCTAATCTTGATTCTGATCAGCAGTTCTCACTTTCACCTGTAAGAAATGAGCAGTTTTAAAACAAAAACCTGTTGCAATTCAAAGCTCTCAATGAGAGTCTGAGCTCGGCGTGAAGTTCAGGTAATCTTTACTGCGACCCAACTTTGTTACAGCTTCAGAATCTCCCAGCAGAAAGGCATCAAAAAAAGTAGCAATGTTTTAAAAACAGCTCACAGCCAAAAGTGCACACACTCCCTCCAACCCCTCACTTTCTTCATTATTGGTCACCACCAAGTTATTCCTTTGGAATTGGATCCTGGTACAGCCTTAACCCGGAGAAAGTATTGCCTCACTCAGCATTTTCAACCTGTATCCTTTATCCAAGTTAGTTGGATGGGCATTGCAGAGTCAATCATACTGCTATGGGTCAGGAGTCACGTGTAGGCCAGACTGGGTAAAGGATGCAGCTGGGACGACTGAGTGAATCCTCTCCCACAACAACAGTTCCCTTCAGTAAAAAAGAACGGGGACTTCTTCCACCCCCACCCCACCGACAATGGTTTTACCATTAGTTTCTGAACTCCAGATTTCTGACCAAATTCCAATTCCACCATCTGTCACGGTGGGATTCGAACTCAGGAGTCCCCAGAACTGAGTTGATAGTCCAGTTGGTAACGGCACTCGGCCATCATTCCTTCAATCCCCCTGCGATGGCTCATGAACTCGCTGGTGCTTCAGCAGGTACGAGGAGCGGGTGAAGGCCCTCCTGCACTTGGGGCAGCTGAAGGGCCTCTCCCCCGTGTGGACCCGCTGGTGCCTCAGCAGGTTAGAGGAATTGCTGAAGGCCTTCCCACACTCGTGGCAAGGGAACGGCCTCTCCCCTGTGTGGACCCGCAGTGGGTCAGCAGGTTGGTGGAATGCCTGAAGGCCTTCCCACACTCGGGGCAGCTGAAGGGCCTCTCCCCGGTGTGGACCCGCCAGTGGGTCAGTAAGTGAGAAGAATACCTGAAGGCCTTCCCACACTCTGTGCAAGGGAACAGCCTCTTCCCAGTGTGGACCTGCTGGTGGCTTAACAGGTTAGAAGAATTGGTGAAGGCCTTCCTGCACTCAGGGCAGCTGAAGGGCCTCTCCCCCGTATGGACCTGCTGGTGCCTCAGCAGGGCGGAGGAATTACTAAAGGCCTTCCCGCACTCAGGACAGCTGAAGGGCTTCTCCCCGGTGTGGACCCACTGGTGCCTCAGCAGGTGGGAAGAATTGCTGAAGGCCTTTCCACACTCAGGGCAGCTGAAGAGCTTCTCCCCGGTGTGGACCCACTGGTGGCTCCGCAGGTGGGAAGAATTGCTGAAGGCCTTCCCACACTCGGGGCAGCTGAAGGGCCTCTCCCCCGTGTGGACCCACTGGTGGCTCCGCAGGTGGGAAGAATTGCTGAAGGCCTTCCCACACTGGGGCAGCTGAAGGGCCTCTCCCCCGTGTGGACTCGCTGGTGCCTCAGCAGGTGGGAGGAATTGCTGAAGGCCTTCCCACACTCGGGGCAGCTGAAGGGCCTCTCCCCCATGTGGACACGCCGATGGGTCTGGAGGTTGGAGGCCTGGGAAAAGGCCTTCCCACACTCGTGGCAGCTGAAAGGCCTCTCCCCCATGTGGACCCGCTGGTGGGTGTGGAGGTTGGTGGAATTGCTGAAGCCCTTCCCACAGTCAGGGCAGGGGAATGGCCTCTCCCCAGTCTGGCTGTGCCGATGAGTATCCAGGGCAGACGGGAAATGGGAGCCTTTCCCGCAATCGCCACACTTCCACGGTTTCTCCACACGGCGGGATTCCTCTGGTTTCTCCATGGCCGGAGCTTCAGCCACACACACACGTGTGCAGAGCCTATCCCCAGCGTGAATTCCTCTTTCCAGGCCATATAACTGCTTCAGGCTCCACACTCAGTGCACTGCAATGGTAGGGTCTCTCATCCAGTCCCATGATGCTGAAAATGTACTCAAACAGAAACCAAAAAGCTTTGCTCCTTCTCACAGAATCATAGTTGAAAACTGTTGCAGTCCCGATGGACTGAGTGACTGTCGAAGTGAGGACTGCAGACACTGGATAGTCAGATTTGAAAAGTGCAGTGCTGGAAAAGCACAGCAGGTCAGGCAGCATCTGAGGAGCAGGAGACTCAATGTTTTGGGCAAACAGCCTTCATCTGTTGATTTTGAAACTTCCGTCTTCAGATCTTCAAATACTCTGTAAAAAGAGATTATAAAGGTCATCACTGTCAGTGCAGGTAGAAATTCTGAACAAGGAATTTTACTTTCTGTGGAATATTCTTTTCTTTTGTTATTCCACAAAATTGAAAGCACCATCCCACTCTCTCTCCCCCTCTGTTCTGACTCCACTCTAACTAATTCCCTGAAGGTGCTGATTCAGGATCTTTCAGGGGCAGACAAACAAAAACATCAAGACTAACATCTCTCTGCATTTTGGATAACTCCACAACACTGGGATACTGTTGACAGTGAGCAGGTCTGATTCTGGGAAGCAAACATATGTGTGTCAATTCATGGGGTAACCTGCAATGCAGCTATTTGTGGAACAAAATGGTTAATGATCCCAGGAAGGTGGGAGCAAATTGAGACATCAAGGCATGAACACCAATACACTTCAGTGAAACTCTTCTGCTCCCAGTCAGGGCAAAATATCTTTGAAAGCTGCTCTGAAAGTCCAGTCTTCACAACCACACTTCTGCTTTTACCAAAGACAACTAGTGTCATACAGCACGGAAACAGACCCTTTGGCCCAACTTGTCCGAGCTGAACAGATATCCTAAATTAATCTAGTCACATTTGCCATCACTTGGCCCCTATGTGGGCTGGGTGCTGGCAGTTAGGACTGAGTTGGGTTGGCCCAAAGGGTCTGTTTCCGTGCTGTACATCTCTATGACTCTAGTCGCATTTGCCATCACTTGGCCCTGATCCACTGAAACCTTCGTATTCATACACCCATCCACATGCCTTTTAACTGTTGGAATTGTACCAGACCCCACCACCTCATCTGGCAACTCATTCCATAACTGCATCACCCTCTCCATCAAAAATAGTTGTCCCTGAGATCTCTTTTACATCTCCACACCCCCCCCCCCCCCCCCCCGCCTCACCTAAAACCTATTACCCTCTCGTTCTGGACTCCCCCATCCGAAGGAAAAGACCTTGAGGATTGACCCTATCCATGCCACTCAGAATTCTATAAAAAGTCGAGAATGTCACCCTTCAGACTCTGGGGAAAACAGCCCCACCCCATCCTTCCGTCCTTCCTCGCCCAGGTAATTAAGTTTGCAGAATCTGCTCCCTCCCTGGATTCACTCCAGCTGCTACAAGTGAACAGATTCCCCCCTCTCCCCTCTCTCTCCTTCCCAGGATGAACAGTTGTCCAGAGGGAGGGAGTTTCACTCTGAAACTGACAGGGCCACTTCCTCGTTGTGACGTCATAGATGAAGCGAGGGGGCGGGGGAGTATGGGAGGCGGGGCAAGAGAAAGGGGCGGGACGAGACGCGGGGCTCGGCCGGCAGCGGGACCCCGCACTGCGCCTGCGCTGCCCTGCACAGTTCGCAGGAATTCCTTCCCTTCAGAGAATCCCAAGTGCAGAAGCAGGCCACTCGGCCCAACGAGTCCACACCCACCCTCCAAAGGGTAACTCACCCTCAACCATTCCCCGAGCCGTATTGCTCAATACTGTTAGAAATGGGGTAAAGTGTTGATTTTGCAGATATAGAAAAAGCATACAGAAAAGGGCTACAGCAAGAGAACTATTAACCCTGCAGCTATTTGGGGACTTTTCAGCGTATAATTGTGGTTAATTAAATACTAACTTTGGTGTGTAATTACTATAACAAAACGTTCTTTTTGTAAAAGTATGCTTTCAGCAAAAAGCTGAGATAACCGAAATGCTTGAGCTACACAAAACGAAACAAGTTAATGAAATGTCCGAGGATGGAATGTACCAGCAGAATTGATACAAAATGTTAAACCAGATCTTGACAAAATAAATGTGTGTGTCAGCATTTACAGAAAGGAAGGTTGCCAACCTGGGGAAGGGGGAAGTAATAAGGGTGGGGCACAGCTGGGCAGTGGTCTGGTACAGTAAGAGAGGCTGGGTAATTAGGAGTCTGGAGAGATAACCTCACTCAGCTCAAAGGGGATAACTGTACACTAACCCAAGTTCTAATTTGCTCATTTGATGCCCTTTCTTGCAAGATCATAGAATAAATTGGCTTGTTTCCAGTTTTGGTGGTCTCGTCTAAATGTTATTAAACCTGTTCCGGGATCCCAAGCTCCGGTCGCTCGGCATTCTTGGAGAAACGGAGAAGGTGCACCTCGCTGATTTCGGCGGTCTCTAGTTTCCCCTTGTTGCTGAGGTGGCTCTGGGAGAGCGTGATCCGGACCGGGAGACCCTGGAAACAAGACGGACAGACGCGACGCGGCGGGTTCGGTCGGGTAACTCTTGTGCACAAGACCCGGGTCAGAAAAAGATCTTAAATAAGTATTATCCGGGCGACTGGGGTAGGCAGCGGGTTTTGTTTTGTTGTCAGTCTTTGCCACGAGCGAGGCGCACTGAGACACGGCGGGTTGGTCGGGTAACTCTTATGGACTTAAGACCCGCATTCGGGGCCGGCCGGGATTTACAGCATTATTTGCTGTTTTGCTGTGGTTCTGGGTGTGTGGAGAGGTGGTGGGTTGGTCGGCATTCGCGGGCGGCCGGGATTTGTAGCATCACTTGCTGTTTCACCACGGTGCGAAGGACACTAAGACGTGGTGGTTCGGTCGGGTTACTCTTGTGTACATAAGACCCGGGTAAAGGTAAATTTCGGGCGACCTAGATTGACAATGTATTTTGCTGTCTGGTATTGCTGCGGGATGGGGCGCGCATTCGACCAGGTAACTTTTGTGTACAGCCTAAGATACGAAAATTGACCTTTAAGTATTAGCTTGGTGGTCAGTTCTGTACAAGAAGTACAGAGGAATTGGCAACTTAAAAAGATAGAGAATAAAGGTCTTTAATTGGCTAGATTAATCTAACAAGTAAGGTGTCTAGCTGATTCGATCACCCAGCCTTAGACCGGTTATTAAGAAGGGAAACCCCTACGCGGAGATTAGAACCCTGAAGTGGGTGTGGAAGAAGGTAACACCGAACTTCAGAGAGGTTATATAAAGAAAATGAGTATTAAACTGGGAAATAAGAATAGCAATTTAGATGTAGAAGGGGAGATGAGAGGGACGTCCGAGGACCACATCCCAACGGACAGTCCTTTAGGAAAAATGTGAAGAGATTGGAAGGACAATCCCCGGACGTGAGGAAAGGATAAAAAACAAATGATCAAATGTCAATGAAAAACAGCCTTCCAGTCAGGAGGAATCAGATTATGCTTCGTGTCAGAAGGGCTAGTAGCTGAAGGGCTACTGAGGGTGCACTTCGTAACTAACGTATGGTTAGACGCCCAGAAAAATATTCAAAAGCTAGAGGAGTCGTTGCGGGAAACTCCAAGTGTCTGTGAGACATGGTGTCTGTGTGTGTGTGTGTGTGTGTCTGTGTGTGTGTGTGAGAGAGAGAGAGAAGAGCTGTTCAGCTAGTCGAAAGTTTAACCCTTTGTGATTCAGTCTGAATGCACATTTGTTTGTTGGTGATTGAATATTCCCGGGAGCTTGAGATCCGGGACTGTTTTGAATCTGATTTCTATTATGGAAATTTTAGCATGATTTCTTTTAAGGTTAAGGATTTTGCAAGGTTATGAAATAAAATGTTCTTTTTACAGGTCATGACTGCCTTACTATCAGTTTCTAACTAATCTCTTTTATCCTTATGTAAAAGCGATTTATGGAGGACAGTTGAAGTTTTAACTTGAATAGACAAATCCTTTTAAGGCAGCTCTGGTTATTTCACGACCTATAGCATTGTAATTGAGCAATGACTGGGCAGGACTACTTGGGAGGACGAGTTTTGGATTTGAATCAGGGGACTGGAACCGGGTGATTGTGGTGGATTTCAGAGTTGGGAACTGTGCACATTTTGTATTTTGAATATTAAACACTGAATAAATGAATTTAGAATATATAAATATATATTTACAAGTAAGATTCCAAAATGTATAGTTAGGAACAGGCTTTAATGAAAAGCAAGCATAAATTGATAAATTGTATTTGAGATTACAGGGAGCAAGAAATATTGCAATATTTCTTTAAAAGAATCAAGGTCTAAACAAAACATTGGGTGATGAGGAATGGCCATGAGGTGGCCCTAAAGCTGTTCAGTTGGTTAAACCGGCTGAGCAATTGATCTGGCAACGTAACATCAGAAACAGAGACAGAAGGCAAAAATAACGATAAGCCACGGTTAGTGAGGTAATAAAGTAAAGGACAAAACTAAAAGGAGAAGGAAACCGGAATGGTGGCGGGCAGCTTGTTGAAAACAAAGGGAGGAGAAAGGATCGGGGAGGAGATGTTCCGGGGTTTGGTAGGAACAAGGATCAAAGTGGGAATCCCCACAGGCGGGATGTTATTACTGTGGAAAGACAGGGCACTGTAAGAGAGAGTGTCCAGATTCGTGTATGAACCTTGATGATAAATAGGGGTGTCAGGAGTTCCTGTTCCCGGGGACCCACCAGGAACCCTTGATAAATTTCAAGATGGGACCTTACAAAGAGGACGTAGTTTCCTAGTCGATACGGGGGCAGCAAGGTCATCCTTAAATTTTAAGCCCAAGGGAGTGGGAATGAAAAAGTTAATTGGATTATGGCAACAGTTTTGTGATGAGAGGCATGAAGAATCGGTTCTGCGCTCATGACGAGATATTGCCACCAAATTGAGGATCGAATTAACTGCAAATGGTGCTGTGGAATCTGTTGAGGTTCTTAAAAATGAATGTGCTCGAGCAAAACAATGACAGAAACAGAATGAGAAGTCACAAGTGACTGGTAAACAAACAGAACTGCGCGATTACAGGTTTTAAAATGTTTTCATCACTTGTTGCGTTTCCATCCTGAATTATATAATATATATAATTAATAATTAATATTTATAATAATTCAATTGTGTTGGCCTGAATCAATATTAATTGGCAGGATTCCTTCATACATTCTCAGTGACCTGTCATATTGATTCGTGGTTAATTTAAACCATGACTGCATTAATTCATTGTTAATTAAAGAATGGAAAGCTACATTACTGGCCAGAGTGTGTGCAGGCAGTGGTAGCAATAGCCTGATTGGTAGAGGAGAGTCGGAAACTTACTTTTAGGGTAGCCTGAGTAGTCAGCACCCCACACCAGGTACGGTCAGGAGAAGAAAGGGGCATGGTTAGAAGAGCTGCTCTGAGGGAATGGAAAAGAGACATCCGGTGGGTGAGGGAGTGATCCCAGCCAAAAACAAATTCCCCAATGTGGACCCACGTTGGAAGGGTATGGATGAACATGGTAGAGGAAAAATTAGGGACTTTTGAGAAATGGTCATTTTGGGTATTAAAGAAGCAGCACCTAAATCTCAGAATTTTTTAAAGCCTTTGAAGTAAGACAGGAAAAGGAGGAAGCCCCATCAGCCTTTTTACAGGGATTAAAATAAGCCAGTAGTAAATATTTGGGAATGAATCCCGATGATCCGGTGGCACAGGAACTTTTAAAGGTCCAATATGTGACTAAATCATGGCCGGACATAAAAGAAATGACAGAAATTAGGTGGCTGGAGTGAACAACAGATCGAAGATCTGTGATGTGAGGCACAGAAAGTGTCTGTGAAAAGGGAAGAGAAGAAACAAAAACAAAAAGCTAAAATAATGGTTGCAGTGGTTGAAGAAATTACGATGAGAAAGTTAGAATCAGAGAACAGAGGAAGACAAGAGAGACAGAGAGCAGATGGCAGGGGGAAGGAAGCAACTGGCAGGATGTTATTACTGCGGAAAAACAGGACATTTTAAAAGACAATGTCCAAGGTTGGGACAACAAAGAGAAGCGGTATCATTGATGGTTTTTGGTGAAGATTAGGGGAGTCAGGGGTTCCCTTCTCCTGAGACCCACCGGGAACCCTTGATAAATTTAAAGGTGAGACCTGAAGGAGAGGAAACAGTGTTTTTAGTGGATACAGGAGCAGCACGATCATCTCTAAGCTTTAGACCTAGCGGTGTTAAATTAATTAACAAAAGTCTCAAGGTTTCTGGAGTAAAAGGCAAAGAATTCTTAAATCAGAATGCAGGACAATGGCTCACAGACTCTAGGATCTTGAAATAAGAGACAATCTTAATAGAACAGGATGACCTTGTGTTAGTCACAGACAGTTGCTTGAATCCAGCTGCATTTCTGTGGCGGAGAGAGAGGGGGGTGGTCCCTGGCAATCCAGAACATGACTGTCTTGATATTACTGAATATCAGACTAAAGTGCAAATGAACTTAAGAGACGTACCGTTGCATGCGAGAGCTCGGTTGCTTATCGACGGGTCCTCCCCGATGATTGAGGGTAAAAAGCACAATGAATATACTGTAGTAGACGGGATAGAGGGAAGCATTATCGAGGCTGAAAGACTGCCTAACGGCTGGTCAGAGTTCAATGAGAAGTTTTGAAAGAACTATATTGTGGCGCTCGGCTCGTCTTTGTCTATTCTTAGGAATACAGGCCTGTTGGTACAGACACTGCCACTTGAGTTTGCAGTACATCGAATACAACCGGGTGATTGGGTCCTGATCAAGACCTGGAAAGATACCAAACTGCACCCGCGCTGGGAGGGACCATTCCTAACCGTCCTAACTAGTGAAACAGTTATCCGGACTGCTGAGAAAGGGTGGGGTCATCACACTCGCGTTAAAGGTCCTGTGAACACCCCATTGGTGGAGTGGCACGCTCATCCTACAGACAACCCTCTGACAGTTCAGAAAGAAAGAATGAACTGAGACAAAAGACTCTTTTAACGTTTGCTGATATATGGGTTCAGAGATGGGTAGATATTGGTATAGTATTGTAATGTTAGTAGTACGAACCATTCAAGGAAGTGGGCAAAATCACTTCACTACGCTGTGCCAGAATTATGCTAAACAAGAGGGACTTGCCGACTGTTGGGTCTGTGCAGAGGTCCCACACCATGGCGAATCTGGAATCCCCACCTCAGTAATACTGCTCACTAAAAAGAAATATACGATGTACAATAATTTGATGTGGGTTCAAATAATACAAAGTGGAGATCTGAAAGGAGCAATTATAACTTTGCGGGATGGTTCCAAGGCCAGCCCCGAAAAATCAGGGTGCTACTGATAGTCTTAGAGTTTCCCCACCGAAAGGAGCAGTGAATCCCACCTGTTTCTGTAATCAGAATGATGCTGCACCTTTCCAACTGGGAACATCATCTTGTGTCCACACCAGTTAAGCCACTGCCACGACCACTCCCCGAATATTAAATGGAACATATTGGGTATGCGGTCTGAAGGCCTATCCATTTATTCCCGGGGAAAAATATGTTGGTGTGATTGAATGTGTCATGTTATGAAGTTGACGAAACACTTCCTCAAAACCAGAAAGGTTGGAGTGGCTGCTGTTACCTCGCTTATATAGTCCCTCACCTCCGAATAGGAAAGCATGAGCCCAACCTGAGAAAGGAGACGGGGGATAAGACATAAGACCCGAGAGGTCTCAGAAGGAGACCGTCTACTGTGGACACTACTCCCAAACTACGGCACTACAAGGGCAGGGGTGGAAATACAGAAAGTGGCGGCTGCCATCGGTGTGATGGGAGAAACTCCATCCCAAATATCGGCCATAACCACCGAAATGATTGCCACAAGACTGACAGCTTTATGGAATTGAATGGCTTTAGACTATCTTTAGGCCAAAAAAGGGGGAACCTGTGCTCTGATTGGTAAAGAATGCTGCACCTTCATCCCAGACACCTCTTCCATAGTGGAAGGTAAGGCAGAAATAGTAAAGAAAAAGATAAGCAATATAAGAGAAATTGGAGATGAACTCCGAAAAGATGAAGGATGGGTATGAGGTAACCCGAGATTGACCGGGTGGGAAAATGGTGAGTGAATTTAGGCATTTATGTGCTTCTCATAATTGTAGGTTTACTGATAGGGTTTAATGTGTTAAAATGGATAATGACTAAGCTAGTAATGTCTTTGGGAGGACAACAACCAATAATGATACAAACTTAGAAGGACAGAAATGACGAGATTGTGAACCTTGACGCCATAGGGTGAAAAGAGGGCAGAAAATAAGATTGCAAAAACAACAAAGGGTTAAGAAAAGAAATGGGAAAATTGTTAGAAATGGAGTAAAGTGTTGTTTTTTGCAGATATAGAAAAAGCATACAGAAAAGAGGTACAGCAAGAGAACTATTAACCCTGCAGGTATTGAGGGACTTTTCAGTGTATATTGTGGTTAGTTAAATACTAACTTTGGTGTGTAATTACGATAACAAAAAGTTCTTTTTGTAAAATTATGCTTTCAGCAAAAAGCTGAGATAACCGAAATGCTTGAGCTATACAAACCGATACAAGTTAATGAAATGTCCGAGGATGGAATGTACCAGCAGAATTGATACAAAATGTTAAACCAGATCTTGACAAAATAAATGTGTATGTCAGCATTTACAGAAAGGAAGGTTGCCAATCTGGGGAAGGGGGAAGTAATAAGGGTGGAGCGCAGCTGGGCAGTGGTCTGGTACAGTAAGAGAGACTGGGTAATTAGGAGTCTGGAGAAATGATCTCACTCAGCTCAAAGGGTATAATTGTACGCCCTTTCTTGCAAGATTGTAGAATAAATTGTCTTGTTTCCAGTTTTGGTGGTCTTGTCTAAATTTTATTAAACTTGTTTTAACAATACTAACGCTCCTGACTAATACACCTAACCTGCACATCCCTGGGCACTATGGGTAATTTAGAACTGCCAATCCACCCTAACCTGCACATCCCTACACACTATGGATAATTTAGCATAGCAAATCCCTCCTAAAATGGATAAAGTTAATAATCACACCACACCAGGTTGGCGACCAACAGGTTTGTTTGGAAGCACTAGCATTTGGAGCCCTGCTCCTTCTTAGGTGGTTGTAGAGAATAAGGTCATAAGACACAGAATTTATGGAAAAACATGACAGTATCCTGCCACTGAAATGACATGTTAAACAACTCATTTTCGAATGGGTTGCAGGCATCATTAACATGCAAATCCCAGAACTACATGTAAGGCACCTTCTCAAGAGAACTTAAAGTTTTACAACAAAAAGTGACATTTCAGCCCAGCTTTGCAATTATAATTTTGCAAACATACACAAACAAGTCACTGGAGTGAATGTGTGTGTGTGTGTACATGGCAGAGAGAAAATGGCTATTTCCATCCTGTATGTCTCTACCTATTTGAGAACAGATGCCTTACTTCTGTTGGTGTAAGTATAGTGTAAATCATAGCTGGGTACTAATAGTTAGATACAAAGGGGAAGAGAATTCCTCAAGTAGGGCAGTATAAGAATCCTGGGAGAGCCCCATTTCTGGTTTACTTCCTAATGAACAAACATTAAACACAAGCACCTATTTATTTCAAATTTGGTTTCATTTTTCTTGTGTGATTCCTTACTGTGACGACACTGTGCCTGGATGGTTGACAGGCTGGGAGATTGTGGGTTGGGCCTTGATTGACTGAATGTTTTATTGTTTCAGAAGGTGTAGAATGGAACAGGGAGATCAACAGAGGACAGAGAAATCAGAACCTGAAATCCAAGCTGAACCAGACTAATACCCTGTGGTCAGTGCTTTTGAAGAGCAGTGCCACCCTCCACCTTTACCGAGCTTCCCATTT